>NC_087196.1:6443357-6445857 GCF_035594125.1 Scylla paramamosain | reverse complement strand
CTTCCTATTTGCATATCTCCCCCTTTCCATCTCTTAATTTGGACAGTTACTCCTGCCTTGTGATGTGGGCGTGTGTGGGCGTGTTCAGACTGGACGCTCGCTCTCTCTCTCTCTCTCTCTCTCTCTCTCTCTCTCTCTCTCTCTCTCTCTCTCTCTCTCTCTCTCTCTCTACTTTTGTCTCGCGATTTCTCTCAGTTTATGTTTTCTATTTCTGATTTCGTGTTCTCTCTCTCTCTCTCTCTCTCTCTCTCTCTCTCTCTCTCTCTCTCTCTCTCTCTCTCTCTCTCTCTGTTTTTATAGCCTTGTTATCTAAAATTAGCATGCAATTTGGAAACTCTCTCTCTCTCTCTCTCTCTCTCTCTCTCTCTCTCTCTCTCTCTCTCTCTCTCTCTCTCTCTCTCTCTCTCTCTCTTTATGCTTATCATCATACTTCTACTTCTACTACTACTACTACTACTACTACTACTACTACTACTACTACTACTACTACTACTACTACTACTACCATCACCACCTTAATTTACCTGTAGAAGAGATTACAGGTTTTAATTGTGGCGAAAAATGCAGCTAGACTTTTTTCTTTACCTATTTGTTTATTTGTTTATTTATTTATTCATGAACTCGTCGCCCTTGTAAACGTGACCCCAAAAAAAAAAGAAAAATAATGTAGAAAAAAAAATAAGTCGATGAATTTTGGTAAGTTGAAAATTAGAGGTGTTTTTTTCCGCTTTTTTTAAATTTATTTGTTTATTTTATTTGTTTGTTTATTTTTTTTGTTTGGGTGAAGGAGTGAAGGGTTTTGAGAAGTGACGAGAAGAGTGACTTGGGGTGAAGAGAATAAGGGGAATGAGATAACAGTGATGCATAGAAGAAGAAGAAGAAGACGGAGAAAAGTAGAGAAAAAAATGAAAGAAAAAGGAAGAATAAGGAGGAGGAAAAGGGAAAAGAAGAGAAATAAAAAAAGGAGAAAAGGGAAGAAGAGAGAAAAGGAAAAGAAGAAGAGGAGGAGGAGGAGGAGGAGAAGGAGGAGGAAGAGGAAGAGGAGGAGGAGGAGGAGGACACTTCATCTCCATCACAATATTGGGAAGGCGAGAACTGTCTTAGTGGCGGAAGCTGACTGTTTTTTTTTTGGTAGGAAATGATGATGTGATAAGATAGGCAGGGGGGAGGTGTAGGTGATAAAGGGGGTGGTGAGGGAGTGTGGATTCTGGAGGGTGCAGGTCAGGTTAGGTTAAGTTAGGTTAGGTTGGGTTAGGTTAGGTTAGGTTGGGTTAGGTTAGGTTAGGTTAGGTTAGGTTAGGTCAAATTAGGTTAGGTTAGGTTAGGTTAGGTTAGGTCAAGTTAGGTTAGGTTAGGTTTGGTTAGGTTAGGTTAGGTTAGGTTAGGGTTAGGTTAGGTTTGGTTAGGTTAGGTTAGGTTAGGTTAGGTTAGGTTAGGTTAGGATTAGGTTAGGTTAGGTTAGGTCAAGTTAGGTTAGGTTAGGTTTGGTTAGGTTAGGTTAGGTTAGGTTAAGTTAGGTTAGGTTAGGTTTGGTTAGGTTAGGTTAGGTCAAGTTAGGTTAGGTTAGGTTTGGTTAGGTTTGGTTAGGTTAGGTTAGGTTAGGTTAGGTTAGGTTTGGTTAGGATTAGGTTAGGTTAGGTTAAGTTAGGTTAGGTTAGGTTAGGTTAGGTTAGGTTAGAGAAGTGAAGGAGAGAGAAGAAGGAAAGGAGGGATGGATAAATGGAAGGAGAGAAGATAGAAGTGTGAGAAGATAACGAAAAATATAAAACAACAAAAGATAATAAGAAAAAAAATAAACAATAGCAAGAAAAACCAAACCAAACAAAACAACAAAACAACAACAACAAAAACAAAAGATAAAACTCCAAACAATACCACCCAATCAGGAAACAGAATGAAACCCAACCCACCAATCACCATTTAGATCTCCGGTTACGTCACCACTTTCCTGCCCGCTGATTGGCTGCTCGCATGTCTCCTAGCCATTAGCAAGAACAGGTGTGTCTTTCCTTATTAGGGAGACACCTGTGTGAATGGCGCCTTTCACACCTTAATGAAGGAGAGGAGGAGGGAGGAGGAGGGGAGGAGGAGGGGAGAGAGGAATGAATGAAGATGAGGAAGGGGGTTTGGAAAGGAGGAATTGGAGAAGGGAAGGGAAGAGGGAGAGAGAAAGGAAGGAGGAAAGGAGGGAGGATAAAATATAGAGGATAAAGTTTTTTTTTTATTATTATCGTAATAGTGGTGATGGTGGTGGTGATGGTAGTAGTAGTAGTAGTAGTTGTTGTTGTTATTTCCCTTCCTGTTTGTTCTTGTTCTTATTCTTCCATTTTTCCTCTAATTTCGTCTCATTATTTCTTATTTTAGTAATCTCACATTCTCCTTCCTCTATCTTCTTCCCCTCTCTCTCTCACTCTCTCCCTCCGTCCTTCCCTCCACTCCCACCTTCATATACCTTTTCCTTCTCATCCTATCCCCCCTCTAATCTAATCCAAGTCCCTTT
>NC_087196.1:6428357-6435857 GCF_035594125.1 Scylla paramamosain | reverse complement strand
CACACACACACACACACACAAAAAAGAAAAAGAAAGAGAATAAGAAGCAGAACAAACAATTCCCTTCTTCCTCCTCCTCCTCCTCCTCTTCCTCCTCCTCTTCTTCCCTCTCGCTCCTCTTATGGTCAGGCAAGGGAAGATTACATAAGGATTTTTACATAAGGTTCTCAGTTAATCCTTACGCTGGAGTCTTGAGGATTAGTGAAAGGATTACAAGAGTGATTTTTGTGTGAATTCCCTATGATTTAATACTCTCTCTCTCTCTCTCTCTCTCTCTCTCTCTCTCTCTCTCTCTCTCTCTCTCTCTCTCTCTCTCTCTCTCTCTCTCATTTGGTTTTGTTATTTTTCTTTATTTTTCTGGTTTTTCATTTCATAGTTGGTGTATTTTTTGTATTTTCTTTGTCTTTCTCTTGTCTGTTTGTCTTGTTGTTGTTCTTTATGTCTTAATATAATGTTCTTTTCTTTTTCTTTACATTATTTTGTTGTGTGTGTGTGCTTTCTTCTACTTGATCTTATTTAATTTCCCCCTTTTTTTCACTTTAATTTTGAGTGAATATCCGTGTTCTATTTCCGAATGAATTTACGTATTGTTTCGTCAGCAGTACTATCAATGTTTACCCTCTCTCTGTCCCCCTCCATATCTCCCCCTCATAACTCAAGCACAACTGAACCAGAAGACGCGACCCCAAGCCTATATACCCTCGGCTGCGGTCATTATGCTCGCTCCCTCGAGGCGAATAATTACCCCACAAAGCCTTCAGTAGGTAGCGTGGGCCCTGGAGCAAGCGTGATATCTTGGGCGGGTTTATTGGGCGGTTTATTGTATGCTTTGGGCGGGTTTATTGTATGCTTTATTACGTGTTTACTGTGCAGCGTATATGCGAATGTCAACAGTGCCCCGGATCGAGCGTTACCAGTGGCCCCGGATCGAGCGTGAGAGGGCGGGTCTTGTGTCAATAGAGGCGTCAGTGAGCGTAATCTCGATACAGGGTAAACACACGGCCATCACGCCAATAACTGAAATGTATTGGTGTATGTTGGGCTGTATGTAACGAGACGCCGCCATCACTGCTGTGTGTGTGTGTGTGTGTGTGTGTGTGTGTTGATAGCTGATGTGACTTTTCTTGTATAAATAACGAGGTATGTTCTGTTAATAAGGATATAGTTCTATTATTCATTTCTGTTATTTACTTTTATTATTTAAGGTTAAACGACAATTTGTGATCCAGAATATAGATTAATTTATTTGTTTTGTTTATTATTTATTTCTTTTATTTGAGGATTAAGGACATATTGTAATTCTGTATATAGTTTTCCTGATTATTTCTCGTTGAATATTAAAGAGGATAACTAAAGTGATTGGTGGATTAGACAATTCCGTTTTCTATGAATTATTAGTAAGGGTAACTATTGGAAATGATGGTTTACGTTACAGTTCCATTCTGTCCATTGCTTTTAAAGATAACTATCACGATGAAATGAAAAAAAAAAAGAAAAGAAAAAAATCGAAAATATGAGGTAACAATGATGGTTTACGAGTTAATTCCGTTTTCTATTAATTTTTAGTAAGGTGAACTAATGTAAATAATGGTCAATACTACCGTTCCATTTTCCATCCATCAATTTTAAGATAACCATAACAAAAATCGGGAAAAAAGTTTAAAAAATATGACGTAGCAATGATGGTTTATGAGTCAATTCCGTTTTCTATTAATTTTTAGTAAGGTTAACTATTATGAGTGATGACTAACACTGCAGTTCCATTTTCTATCCATAATTTTTAAGGGTAACTCACAAAAATTGAAAAAAAATCCTCAAAGTATGACAAAACTGATGATTTACGAGTGAGTTCCGTTTTCTGTTAATTATTTGGAAGGGTAACTAAAAAAAATGAAAAAAAATATATATATATGGTTAACTTTAGGCCATATTTCCTGACTGGCGGTTTGAACACTGCTCGAGTTGTATTGGTGTTGTGAAGGACGTGATGAAAACACTGCCTGGCTCTCATTGAAATGCACCGGGCCTGTTTTCGAAAATATTGAGGCTAACACACACCTACACACACACACACACACACACACACACACACACACACACACACACACACACACACACACACACACACACACACACACACACACTTTTGTTGTATTCCTGTTGTGTGTGTGTGTGTGTGTGTGTGTGTGTGTGTGTGTGTGTGTGTGTGTGTGTGTGTTTGTTTCTCTCTCTCTCTCTCTCTCTCTCTCTCTCTCTCTCTCTCTCTCTCTCTCTCTCTCTCTCTCTCTCTCTCTCTGGTTTGTTAGTCTTTCCTCCCTTTAGTCATTTGTAATTCTCCATTTTGTTTCGTTTTATTTCACTCACACTCCCCGATTCTCTTTTGTTTTCACTCAAGCGCAAAATCTAACTTAAATTTCACTTCATTCACTTATAAACTCCTGGATCCTATTGTTCCCATCACGTGCAGGACTCAATCCTCCTTATATCTTACTTAAACTCCTCTTCAACACTCAATTCTCCCTAAATTTAACTTAAACTCCACTTAACTTACTTATAGACTCCTTGATCCTATTGTTCCCATCACGTGCAGTACTCAATCCTCCTTAATCTCCCTTCACACTCTCTCCCCGATGCTATTTGGTTCCGTCACTTATACCGCGATGCTCTTTTGTCCCCGTCCGCCCTGGGTTTGTGTCTCCCCTTGATCTGTATCCAATACCCTTGTGTGTCGGGTTAAAGTGGCTGTCTTCTTGCCGTAATGTGCCTCCCCATGACCTTATAGCTGCAGGCAAGGGCATTAAACTCCGATAAATAAGGTCTTGTTTACACATCTAGTATAGACGACATGACTTTGAGTATAGATGACATGACATTATGTACGGAGCTTGCCCCCCGCGTTCCCTTGTTGTCTGTGATGTTGGTTATTACCGAGAGAGAGAGAGAGAGAGAGAGAGAGAGAGAGAGAGAGAGAGAGAGAGAGAGAGAGAGAGAGAGAGAGGGGGGGGTCTCGATAAGATATTCACCGATACTTGAAGAATCAACTACAAAATTTTGGCGGGACCTGAATTGTCGGGTTGTGGTGGTGATGGTGATGGTAGTGGGGGAAGGGGGGAGGGGAAGGAGAAGGGAAAGAGAGACAGAGAGAAGAAGGATAGGAGAGACAAAGAGAAGGAAGGGAGGCAGAAAAAGAAGGGAAGAAAGTGAGATAATTGCGTAGATAGATAGATAAATAGATAGATAGATTGTGATGGTGGATGGGAGAGAAAGAGAGAGAAAGAGAAGGATAGACAGAGAGGAGAAAGGAAGACAGAAAGAAAGGGAAAGGAGAGAAAAAGGTAGATGAATAGATGGAGAAGTGGATAGCAAGGTAGTTAGATAGATAGATAGATAGATAGATAGATAGATAGATAGATAAAGAAAGAGAATTAAGAAGGAAAGGAAGGAGGAAAGGCAGGAAGGAAAAATGAAAACTGACAGGGGAAAAGAGAGAACGAAGGATGGGAGGAAGGGAGAGAGAAAAGGAAATAGGAATGAGAGAGAGAGAGAGAGAGAGAGAGAGAGAGAGAGAGAGAGAGAGAGAGAGAGAGAGAGAGAGAGAGAGACGAGGACGAACAGAAGAACAAGACAAAAAAAAAAACTGAGGTAAAGAAATAAAAAGAAAAACAAAACAAAAGATACGAAAAAAAAAAAAATGGAAGAAAAAGAAAAAAAACCCAGCAAGATAAGGAAGTGAAAATAAAGGAATAAGAAATAAAGGAATAAAACAAATGACCAAGAGTAAAGGAACAAAGCAAAGGGAGATAAAAGGAAGGGGAGACAGGAAATTAAAACCAGGATATTAGAAGTAAAGGGAAGAGAAGAGGAGGGGGAGGAGAAGGGTTAAGGGAAGAGGAGGAGGAAGAGGAAGAGGTAAGGGAAGAGAGGTAAAGGAAGGTGAGGAAGAGGAAGAGAGGGATAAAGAGGGAACAGGGAAGCTTAGAAGAAGAGGAAGAAGGGAAATAGATAGATAGAAAGGAAGGAAGGAAAAGAGAGAGAAGGGAAGGATAAAGTGAGAAGGAGTTGAGAAGGAAGGAAGAAGAAGGAAGAAAAAAAATTGAAGAAGGAAGATAGATAAATAGCAAGAAAGGAAGAGAAGGAAAGATGAAAGAAATTAAAAGAAATAAGGAAGGAAGGAAGAAAGATAGACAGCAAGGAAAGAGAAGAATGAAGGAATGGATAAAGGGAAACTAATAGAAGGAAGGAGGGAGTGAAAAAAACAAAACATAAAAAACTGGCTAAGAAAAAGAAAGAAGCAGTAAAGGAAGAAGGAAGAAAGGAAAAAATGAATGAAAGGAAGAATAAAACACAAAAGAAAAGAAAGAAAAGAAGGAAGGAAGGAAAGAAGGAAAGGAAGAAGAAAACATGAATAAATTTCCTATTTTAGAAAGTTTGTACAAATGGTCAGTGATTTTTGGACAACGAACACCATTACGAAAGAGAGAGAGAGAGAGAGAGAGAGAGAGAGAGAGAGAGAGAGAGAGAGAGAGAGAGAGAGAGAGAGAGAGAGAGAGAGAGAGAGAGAGAGAGAGAGAGAGAGAGAGAGAGAGAGAGAGAGAGAGAGAGAGAGAGAGAGAGAGCAGGAAGGAAGGAAAAGGAGTATCATACAGGAAGGAGAAAGTGGGAGAGAAGGAAGAGGAAGAAGGGAGGAGGAGGTAAGGAAGAGGAAGACAGGAAGACTTTGGTTGTAGATTGGAAGGAGGAGGAGCAGGAGGAGGAGGAAAGGAATGGAAGGTGTAAAGGAGGAAAAACAGGAGGAAGAGGATGAAGAGAAGAGAATGAAGGAATAAGACAGGGAAAAGAAATACGAAGAAGCAAAAGAGGAAAAATACTTAGGAAGAGGAGGAGGAGGAGGAGGAGGAGGAGGAGGAGGAGGAGGAGGAGGAGAAAGACGAGTTAGAATGTACAGGGAAGAGGATGAACAAAAGAAACAATGAATAAGAAATAGTGGATAAAAGGAGGAAGTGGAAAAAAAGGAAGAAGAAGCATCTGTCAGGAAAGAGAGAAGGAGGAGGAGGAGGAAACTGAAGAAGAAGGAAAAGAAGAAGGAGACGAAGGAAATTGTCGAAGATAAACAAGATAAAACATGAGAGACAAACAAACGAAAGATAGAAACAAAAAAAAAATGATAATAAAAAGGAAACAAGTAGAGGAGAAAAAAAGAGAGGAGGAAGAAGAGGAGGAAGAAGAAATTTTTGAAGGTATCCGAAGACAACAACAACAACAACAACAACAACGACAACAACAACAACAACAAAAACAACAACAACAACAACAACAACAACAACAACAACATTTACCAATAGAAAAAGTACACAAGAAAATAATAATAAGAAGGAAAAGGAAGAAACAAGAAGGAGAATTAACGAGGCAAGAAAAAAAAAAGAAGAAAAAAAAAACAAGATTAAAGAAGTAAAAAAAAAAAAATTACAAACACGAAAAGAAAAGGAAGAAGGAAGAAAGGAAGGAAGAAAGGAAGGAAAATAAAGTAGGCGAGTGAGCAGCGGCAGAGGGCAGGGTAGCAGGTCTCCAGGCAGTTAAGGGCAGCAGGGTCTCGGCAGGGCGTCACTGGGGTCTCAGCAAGCAAGTATCATCAACATAAGTCAGTCTGGGATCGAACTTGGGGACATAAATTATCTGAAATAGAATCTTTTCACTTCAGCTTTTGCCTCCTTACCTTCTCCCGCACGTGGCTGATCTCGAGGAGGAGGAGGAGGAGGAGGAGGAGGAGGAGGAGGAGGAGGAGGAGGAGGAATAAATGCTGTTTTCATTTTTCTCTCACACGTTTTCTTTCTCTCTACTCATAACGTTTTCTTTTCGTGTTTGTTTTCATCTCGTTTTCTTTGTCAGGTTTTGTTTTTGATCCTCGTTTTCCTTTGTGTGTGGAGTGTTTTTCTATTTTTTTCTTTTTTTCTTTGTTTTTATTCTATTTTTCTTTTTCTCTTCTCTTCTGTTTCTGTTTTTTTTCGTTTTTTTTTCTTCACTCAAATCTTCTCACCTTTCTCTTTTCTCTTTTTTTCCTTCTTTTATTTCACTTGAATTTAATTTTTATTTGTTTTTTTTATATTTCTCTTTTCCCTTGTTTTTCTTTTCCATTTTTTCCTTCATTCAAGTCTTGTTTTCATTTCTCTTTTCTGCTTCCTTTTCTTTCTTTATTTCTTTTCCTCCTTTTGTATTTTGGTTTCATTCCGTTTTCTATTTCATTTAAGTTTACATTTTATTTCGTTTTCTTTTGAAGTCAAGAATCATTTTCCTTTTTGTATTTCTTCAATTTCCATCTCTCTTTATCTCTTTTTTCTATTCACTTCTTCGTTTCATTGCTTTTTCTGTCACATTTTCATCCACATTCTCCTCTGCCTCCTTTTCCTTCCACTCTTCTCCTTTTTCTCTTTTCCTTTTCCTCTTTTCCTTGCACTCAAGCCCTCTATCTCCTCCTTTATCTTCTCTTTTATCTCTCTTCTTCTCTTCCTCCTCCATTCCGCCTTCTCTTGCACTTCCTTCCTCTCTCTCTCTCTCTCTCTCTCTCTCTCTCTCTCTCTCTCTCTCTCTCTCTCTCTCTCTCTCTCTCTCTCTCTCTCTCTCTCTCTCTCTCTCTCTCTCTCTCTCTCTCTCTCTGTGGCGCTTTCTGCTTGCCTAATTCCCAGTTTCCTTTCCGTCTGTCTGTCTGTCTGTCTGTCTCTTTCGCTTTCTCTTTCTCTCTTTTTTTTTCCCTCTCATTCTTTTCATTGTTTGTGTTTCCGCTTGTTGTGTTCCTCCTTGTCTTTCTGTTCCTTTGTCTTTGATTGTGTGTGTGTGTGTGTGTTTGTGTGTTTGTGTGTGTGTGTGTGTGTGTGTGTGTGTGTGTGTGTGCGCGCAGGAGGCTAGAGTTAAAGGTATTATCGCCACCACTACCACCACTACTGCTACTACTACTACTTCTGCTACTTCTACTACTTCTACTACTACTACTACTACTACTACTACTACTACTACTACTACTACTACTACTACTACTACTACTACTACTACTACTAATACGAACCTAACCTAACCTAACCTAACGTATCCTAACCTAACCTTCCACCACCACCACCACCATTACTACTACTACTACTACTACTACTACTACTACTACTACTTACTATTCCCTGATGATGGTGGAAGCGCCTCCTTCCCTCCCAGGACAACAAAGGTCTCAAACTGGCCATTAGCTGCCTAATTAGATGGTCCCCTAATTACTTAATTGACTAATTACTACTTAAGGTCCCACTCGCTGTGCTGTGTCGCGTGGTACTTACGAGGTGGTGGTGGTGGTGGTAGTAGTAGTAGTAGTAGTAGTAGTAGTAGTAGTAGTAGTAGTAATAGTGGTATAGTTTTGTAATCCTAATCTTTTTCACCTTGTATCCTTTTTAATAAATCTTTATCTTCTTCTTCTTTGTCTTTTTTTATTATCTTCTTTCTTTTTATCTTTATTCTTTTCATGCT
>NC_087196.1:6408357-6410857 GCF_035594125.1 Scylla paramamosain | reverse complement strand
TACTTATTGTTGTAATGAAAATAATAGAAGCATATAACAGAAATAAGAAATGGGGAAGAGGAAGAGGAAGAGGATGAAAAAAGAAGGAAAAGGAAGAAGAGGAGGAACAACAAGAAATTGAGTCATAAGAGAGAAAAGTAGAGAAGAAATAGAACATAAAAACGAGAAATGCAGAAAGTAATCACGTTTTGAAGAAGGAAGAAGAGGAGGAAGAAGAAGAAGGAAGACGAAGAAGAAGAAGAAGAGGAAGAAGGAATAGAAAGAAGAGCAAGAGATGGATTGGAAAAAAAATATAAACACGAGAATACAAAAGAGGAGGAAGAAGAAGAATAAGAATAAGAATAAGAAGAAGAAGAAGAAGAAGAAGAAGAAGAAGAAGAAGAAGAGGAGGTAACCTATTATATGAGGGGCCTTTGATGAGAGAAGATGAGAAGGAGAAGTAGATGGGAAAACTTGACTAATCTATCAGAAACTTAATCCCAGCACTGCCTTATGTGAGGGAAGCCATTGTCTTGCCCCGCCCCTCAGGTACTTGTGTTTGGTGCTGTAGAGGCGAGAGTCGTATTGAATGTAGTGGGATTTTGGGCCTCATTGTCTTTTTAGTTCATTTTAGAGGTCTGTGTGTGTGTGTGTGTGTGTGTGTGTGTGTGTGTGTGTGTGTGTGTGTGTGTGTGTGTGTGTGTGTTTGGTTTATGAAGTTAAAGTTTGTTTGTTTGTTTGTTTGTTTGTTTGTTTGTTTGTTTTGTTTTGTTTCTGGGTGTTAAATATTGTGGATTTTGATGTAATTTGTGTTTTGTTGTTTGTTTACTTGTTGTTGTTATTTATTTGTTTGTTTATTTATGAGGTGTCTGTGGTTGCAAGGAGTGTTAGTTGTATAATTGCTATCATTAATCATAGTTGCCATCATCATTATGTAGTTATTATCAGTCATTATCATCACCATTATCATTATCATCATCACCATCACTTATAATCACAGCCATTATCGTTATTATCATTACTACCATTAACATAACTCATCATCATCATCAGCATCATCATCATCATCATCATCATCATCATCAGCATCATCATCATCGTCACCCTGGACTGTGAAGAAAAAAAATGTGACATGAAGGAGATGCATAGAAAGGAAGAGGAAGAGGAAGACGAAGAGGAGGAGGAGGAGGAGGAGGAGGAGGAGGAGGAGGAGGAGGAGGAGGAGGAGGAGAGAACCCCGCATCACCTTAGAAAGCATTAGAACACCATAAATTATTAGACGATGCGAGAGAATCATTATCACTGAAGAAGGAGGAGGAGGAGGAGGAGGAGGAGGAGGAGGAGGAGGAGGAAGAAGAGGAGGAGTGACGTATTGACTGCTGGTCTGATGAGCGTCACGTCTTGTCCGTCACGTGCTGTCCTGCTGAGGAAGATGAATGCATTGGCTAATCATTGAGAGAGAGAGAGAGAGAGAGAGAGAGAGAGAGAGAGAGAGAGAGAGAGAGAGAGAGAGAGAGAGAGAGAGAGAGAGAGAGGCGTTATCACTCATTACTCACTTATACAAATTTATCACCTTCCTGAAAATTTTCTCTCCATCTAAATATCTGTTTCCTTCCATCCCTCCTTCCTTCCCTCCCTCCCTTCATTTCTTCCTTCCTTCCTTCCTTCCTTCCTTCCTTCCTTCCTTTCTTGGTCCCTTCAACGCTTTTCACTCTTACGCTTCCTTCCTCCTTATTCTTCTTCTTCATCTTCATTTTCATCATCATCATCATCATCATCATCTTCTTCTTCTTCTTCTTCTTCTCCTTTTCCTTTTCCTTTTTCGACAGAGAGACATACACACAGACAGTCAGACATACAGACAGACAAGGATGCAAAATAATAAACATACACGGAATATAAAACTTTATTACAAAATATACATAATAAAACAGCCTCCGTCGTCCCACCAAACACACACACGCACACACACGCGCACACACACACGCACACACACGCACAATGAGAAACAAGTGCCGGAGGAGGAGGAAGAGGAGGAGGAGGAGGGGAACGGGATGCTGGGAAACACACGAGGCATAACGCTGTATTAATAACCTCACATGACCTTAGACGTGACCTCACTTGACCTTAGGAGACGTGCCCGTGACCCCCCGCACCGTGACCTCGATTCCCGCCGCCTTGGTCAGGTCAACCACGCTCTCCTGACTGCACACTGTCCCTGTCTCGCTGCCTCTCCTCAACACCTGCACCAAGAGACACTGTTAGATTACGAGAGAATAAATTATACTGTTAAACTTTGTAAGGAAAATGACTTGAACTTAAGAATATTAGATAATAAGACTAAACTATACCATGAGAACTTTAGATTATAACGTAAGGAAGGTAATAAGTAGTAGTATTTTGAACTATTGATATGATACAACGAAATGAATGAGAATCTTCTATACTACGTGAACATAAGGACATAACATCAAGCAAGTGGTCGTATTCTTAAACTTTTAACGTAATAAGAACATTAGAG
>NC_087196.1:6395857-6403357 GCF_035594125.1 Scylla paramamosain | reverse complement strand
TTTATTTATTCATCTATTTATTTTTTTACGTTTAATTTTTTTTTCTTTCTTTTTGATTATGTGATGTGGTTGTTGTGTTAAGAAGCAGTTTGTTGTTGTTAAGTTTTTTGTTTAGAGTCAGTGGGTTAAAAAGTTCAAGATTTGTGTAATGTAAGATCGTCTGATTAATTATAAGGAAGGTTTTTATCGTATAGGTAAGTGTTGTGTTCGTGTGTTTGGTCTTGTGTTTTTTAGTGCTTGGTGTTTGGTTCGGTGTTTGTACGTTCATGTGTTCGTATTTTTTGGTGTTTTTAGTTCATTCTTGTGTTTGGGCCATCGTAAGTTTCGTTTTTGTGTGTTTATTTTATCTAGTATTTGGTTTGTCTTGGTGTTTGGTTGTACGTTAGTTTGTTGGTGTTTAAGTTCATTGGTGCACGTTTGGACCATCCTAAGTGTTTCGTGTGTTCGTGTTTGGTGTTACGTGTTGGTGTTTCATGTTGTACTCGTGTGTTATCAGCGCCATTAGTGTTTGCGTGGAGTTAAACAATTCATGCAACATTCGAACCCACATGCTTATGGAAAAGGACGAAAAAAAAAAAAGTAGCAATAAAAAAAAAAAAAAAAACGAGCCATTGTATCAAGAAGCCATTAAGTTTAGACAAATATTCTAAGGTCAGATTGAGGACAAATTTGAATATGTCGATCTCTCTCTTGTTTTCCGCAATGAAACAACTTGAAAATGAAATGTCCTAAATCTAGCGAAGTATTTTAGAAGAGAGAGAGAGAGAAAAAAAAAGTTGAGGTCTAAAATAAAGTCGAATGGATTAAAGAAAAAAAAAATTGAAAATACTGATCCCCATTATGTTTTATGCAACGAATCGACTTAAAAATGAAATGCCTTGAAATGTTTTGCATCTAGCTAGGTGTTTTAGGCGAGAAAGAAATTACTGAAGACTAAAATTAAGCCAAATGAATAGAAAAAAAAAAAAGTTTCTCATTGTTTTCTGCAGCGAAGCAACTTAAAAATGAAGTGTCTTGAATCCAGCCGAGTATTTTAGGCGAGAAAGGAATAGCTGGAGTCGAACCGTAAAGTATAAATGCGTCCTGCAAAGTAGAACGATACATTTCTGAGCAAGACACTTTTACGAGGAAAATAACGAGGGAAATAGACAAAACATTTTCGGGGCAAACGGACCGTATGGAAAGGAAAGAAGAGGAAGAGTGAAAAAAAAGAAAGAAAAGAATGGACAGATTCTAATAAAGGAAGAGAGAAGACACTTTCACGTTAAAGAAAAGAAGAAAAGTGACCTTGACATTTTCACCTTAAAAGAAAAGGGGCATAAGAAAAAAAGACGAAAAAAAATCTTACTAAAGGGAAAGAAGATAATTTTACATTGAAGAAAATAGGAAGAGAGACTAACACCAACATTTTCACCTTAAAAGGAAAAGGAACATGAAATTCACACAAAAATAAAGCAAAATAAGACAGAGAGAGAAAAAAAAAAAGCAAAAACAAAACGAACCAAACTCAGTAAAGGATAAAAAGAAACATTTTCACATTCAAGAAAAGAGAGAAAAAAACAAAAAAAAACATACATTTTCGCCTTAAAAACAAAGGAGCATAAGTACCAAAATCGTCACCAAACCAAGCATAGTACAGTGCATAATTTCAATACCAAACAACAAACACATGAGCAGTCACTAAGCAGCACTCATTGGCTGGCACGACTATCCCTGTATTGTTTGAAACGCACGGCAAATTGGCTCTGTATTCCCTCAAAACCAATCATTTATTTCCCGGATCATTTGTATCTACGTGATCTGCGGAGTCTTACAAATGAATATAGATTTTGATAGGAATACATAAACAATTGGGATAGATGGAAATATTAGTTAACTCCTGCATTAGTGAGGTGGACAGAAGAGAAAAGAAGAGAAAAGAGAAGAAAAAGAGAAGACAGAGACAACATACACAGGGAAACATACAGAAAAACCTATGTAGCAAAAAACCACCACCACCACCACCACTACCTACCCTTCGGTGTCTCAATGGCCTCACTAGCAGGAGCAGCCACGAGGTCCTCCAGCGCCGCCCTTCGTCTCTGCCGGCGGCGCATGAGCAGAATGACGAGGACCAACACCAACAGAGTCAGACCCACGCCGCCCACTAGCCCCCCGATAGCCACGCCCAGTCCCCCGCCCAGGCCTCCGTCAGTAGATAATGTGCCTTCCTCCATCTCTCGACTCTCTGGGCCTGGCGAAGGAGGGAGGGCTGTGGGAGAGAGAGAGGGAGAGGGGGGTTTAGTGGGATTGGAATTACTGTGAGAGAGAGAGAGAGAGAGAGAGAGAGAGAGAGAGAGAGAGAGAGAGAGAGAGAGAGAGAGAGAGAGAGAGAGAGAGAGAGAGAGAAGTAAAGACATGGGTGGGAGAGCGAGAGTTAGACTAGTATTAGAGAGAGAGAGAGAGAGAGAGAGAGAGAGAGAGAGAGAGAGAGAGAGAGAGAGAGAGAGAGAGAGAGAGAGAGAGAGAGAGAGAGAGAGAGAGAGAGAGGTAAGAGTTCATAAATGTACTGGAATTGGAGGGAGGTAGAGAATGGCTTGGTAAGGGAAGGAGAAGAAAGGGAGAGGAAAGGAGAGGAAGAGAGAGAGGGAGAATAAAGGAATTGATATTAGGGAGAGAGTGAGAGGAAGAGAGAGGGAGAGGGAAAAAAAAGGGAAAATCGAGTTTGAGAAAGGTGTTAAGTGGAGAGAGAGAGAGAGAGAGAGAGAGAGAGAGAGAGAGAGAGAGAGAGAGAGAGAGAGAGAGAGAGAGAGAGAGAGATGGTATTATAGATAGATGTTTAGTTGGAAGAGAGTGAAGGAGAGGAAGAGAAGAGGGGGAATGTAAAGAAAGGAAATGAATTAGACTGGAATGAAATAAAGCACAGGAGATAAGGAAGAAGAGGAGGAGGAGGAGGAGGAGGAGGAGGAGGAGGAGGAGAGGAAATATGAGAAAGAGAAGAGAAAGTTGTGTTAAATATAATAACGAATGAAAATAAAACAAAACAAAAAAAATAGAAAAGAAACTTGTGAAATCTTGGGTGGAAATTGTGAAAGAAAACACGAGAAATGAAAGAGAAAATAAAAGAGAAAAAAGAAAATAGAGTGGACAGAAAAGAGTGAAAAGCCGAAGAGAAATTAGAGACAGCGAGAGAGAGAGAGAGAGAGAGAGAGAGAGAGAGAGAGAGAGAGAGAGAGAGAGAGAGAGAGAGAGAGAGAGAGAGAGAGAGAGAGAGAGAGAAAAGACAAGCAAGGAAGCACGACAACTGAAGAGAAACAGAGAGAAAGAGAAATAGAGAGGGAGAAACAATAGGAAAGAAAGAGGGAGGAGGGAAGATTGAATAAATATAACACAAGTGCCGGTGATAAGGAAGGAGCAGGAAGAGGAAGAGGAGGAGGAGGAAGAAGAAACAAGAGAACGTGTGACAAATCAACAAAGAGGAATTAGAAAAGAGAAGAATGACAGGAGAGATAAATTTACTCTCTTTCTTTCTCCTCTTTATCTTATTCCTGTGTACTCTTTTTATTGCACGTGTCGGTGATGAGGGGAGAAAGAGAGAGAGAGAGAGAGAGAGAGAGAGAGAGAGAGAGAGAGAGAGAGAGAGAGAGAGAGAGAGAGAGAGAGAGAGAGAGAGAGAGAGAGAGAGAGAGAGAGAAATTAAATTCAAAATATCAAAGTGGAAAGAGAGAAACGGATTCACACACACGCACACACTCAATCCCGCTCCCCCCCCCCCACACACACACAGAGAGAGAGAGAGAGAGAGAGAGAGAGAGAGAGAGAGAGAGAGAGAGAGAGAGAGAGAGAGAGAGAGAGATTTCGTATCCCTCAGCACTCCGTTATGCAAAATCTCGTCTGCACATAATGGTGGCAGCGGTGGGATCGTCCGACACACACACTCACTCACTCACACACACACACACACACACACACACACACACACACACACACACACACACACACACACACACACACACACACACACACACACACACACACACACACACCTGTCACGGGGAAGGTTGAGCGCGGCAGAGTGCGTGTATACAGTAGGACGGGTGTGGATCTGGAGTGGGGCGTGGCGGAGTACAGCACTAGTTTGAGAGGCGCGGCTGGAGGGAGGCCTCTCACCAGGAAGACAGGGCGCGGGTTGCTCACGTTAACCAGAAGGGTGCCCTCTGACCACACCTGTATAGGGATTAAGAACAAGGGAACGTAAGAACAAAAGATTGTAAAAGTTGGTGCAAGAATCCATCACAAATGAACAAAGACCAAAAGAGCATAGGAAAATAAGGGTAACTTCAAGATGCCATTAAGCCTACACTTGTAAATGAAGAAAAGAACGTAACATAAGGGTTGGTGCAAGAATCTATTTGTGCTTGTGAAAAGAATAAAAAATGTAAGAAAATAAGTGAAGCTACAAAATGTCTTCAGGCCTACACATGGAAAGAGATAAGATAACATAAGAAAATAAAGAAAACCATAAGAATTTGTCAGGCCTGCACATAAAGACAAACAGAAAAACGTAAGATCACAAGGATAACTACCACAGTCGATCAAACCTACATGTGGCAGTCCCTGTAAAAAAAGGAAGAAAGAAAAACAAGAAAATAAAAAAAAAAAAAATTTCCACTTATCTTCATCTATAAATTTGTTTCCTTATTGACTCGACACTAACAACGAAGGACAAAAGAACACAAGGGCAACTGCAAGAAGCCATCAAGTCTACACGTGGCACTCCCTGAATAAAAGATGCATTTCTACCGTCATACTCATTCATAAATTTAATCAACTTTGAGAGCTCCCTATTGACTTAGCACTAACACCTTGATTACTGAGTATGCTGCTGTCATCTGCCACTCTGTTTGAGGACTCGTTTCTTACTGTATCGTTTTTAAATTCAACTTTTAAAGAGATATTACACTCGCCTATACTCAATTCTCGTGATTTAGTTAATTGCTCGCTGCCTTTTTTTTTTTTCACATTCCTCGCGTATTTTTATTTTATTTTATTGTTTTTATATGGCATGATGTTACACTTATCGCATTTGCTTAGAGTAAGGCAAAGCTAAATGGATGATTCACACACACACACACACACACACACACACACACACACACACACACACACACACACACACACACACACACACACACACATACACACACACATACACACACAGCGCCTCCTCACTACTAATTCGCGGTAGTTATCACGAGAGGAAGAATAAATAAGCAATTAAGGCGAAGAGGCAGGTGTGTTGGGAGGAGGTAAAAGAAATTAATTATCCATGGACGACACCTGCAGCGGGGGAAGTGACTAATTACCTTCTTAGCACACCTGTGGGAGGGAGGAAGGTGCTAATTGATTCTGTGTTACCTGTGTTGCGCTGCGTCACGTGTTATCATAAGTAAAGGTAAGTTGAATATAGCTTACAAAATTCTTGCAGGCTGGTTGGGTTTTAAAGGGAGAGAGAGAGGAAGGGCAGGTGAAGGGAAGGTAATGAAGTTGTAATGAGTTTTTGATTTAATTAAGTCTGTTAGTGTTTTGGATATGGAGTGATGGTTCAGTTATTTTATGTTTTGTCTGTCTATCTGTCTGTCTGTCTGTGTCTGTCTGTCTGTGTTTCTGCTTTTCTTTGTGTCCTTTTATCGTTCATTCAGTCTATCTGTTTCTCTGTCTATCTATTCATCTATCTATTCTTGTTTTTTCCTTTCTATATTTGTCTATTTACTTATTCACTTGTCTGTTTACCTATCTATATCTGTCATATATGTATATTTTTTTCGTTATCTTTGTGCATCTTTATCTAATTATATATTCATTAACTCTCTATTTATGCATCTCTGTCTGTTCATCTATGTATATCTCTATATTTATCTATCAATCAATGTATCTGTATATCTATCTCTCTATCTATCTATCTATTTATATCTACCTCTCTAGCTATCAATGTATAAGTCTATCTATCTATCTATCTTTCCTTTTCTCTTTACCTTCCTTTTTATTGGCACCTATCTATTTACTGACCTATCTATCTATGTATTTTTTCTGTCAGTCCACCAATCACACTCTCTATCTTTGTGCATCTTTATCTAATTATACTCGTATATTCATTAACTCTCTATTTATGTATCTTACTGTGTATGCATCTCTGTCTGTTCATCTATATATCTTTCTATATTTATCTATCAATCTATGTACCTGTATATCTATTTATCTATCTATTTATATGTACCTCTCTAGCTATCAATGTATAAGTCTACTATCTATTATTCCTTTTCTCTCTACCTTCCTTTTTTTTTTTTTTGCCACCTGTCTATCTACTGACCTATCTATCTATGTACTTTTTCTATCCGTCCACCAATCACTTTCTATCGGCCTCCCTTGCCCCCTTCCGCCCTCATAAAACTCGTACACGCTGGAATGTGTGTTTCCCATTTTTTATAGTTTGTTTTTAGTTTTGTTTTTAAATCATGAGGTTTATTTCGGAACTCCACTTTTTCCTTCCTACTAAACTGGTGTCCTGTTTCTGTTTTTTTTTTTTTTTTTGTTTCGTGTGTGTGTTTGTGTGTTTGTGTGTCTTTTTTATGAGGGAAATTTTTACTGAACTGTTACTGGTTGTGCTTGTCGTGAAATCTGTGTTTGTTTTGTATATTATTATTGTCTCGCTTTATTTTATGTGTGTGTGTGTGTGTGTGTGTGTGTGTGTGTGTGTGTGTGTGTGTGTGTGTGTGTGTGTGTGTGTGTGTGTTGATTGTGTGGTTATTTTGTACTTATTTCATTTCGTAAGCCACTTTATTTTTTTGCTTTTTTGTTTATTTATTTATTTTTCGTGAAGCGTTGTACTTCGTTTAAAGTTTTTAGGTTCCCCTCCTCTCTCTCTCTCTCTCTCTCTCTCTCTCTCTCTCTCTCTCTCTCTCTCTCTCTCTCTCTCTCTCTCTCTCTCTCTCTCTCTCTCTCTCTCTCTCTCTCTCTCTCTCTTGGTTTGGCTGAAAAGTTCGAGTATTTTTTTCTTTTTTCTTTTCTTTTTTTTTTTGGTATTTTTAAGACGTTTTGATTACCTTGCCGTTAGGTTCGTCTATTGTTTTTTTCTTTTTATAAGCCTGAAAAATTCGTTTAAGTATCAGTTTTTCTTCTTTTCTGTCTTTTTTTTTTATCTAAGCAACTCCGAAGATTCGTTTTGATAATTCGTATTTTTTATGCTTATTTTTTTTTGATAGATTTGAAGCTTTCTTTAATTTTGTTTTTATTTTTATTATTATTATTATTTCGCTCTCTTTGTTTTTAGCTTTTATTATATATATTTTTTTTCGCTTTTCGTATTCTATTTTACACAAATGAAACTTTTAACGTAGTCTTTCGTTCATTTTTTTTTTAGATAACTGAAATTAATTAGGTATTCTATCACCACCACCACACCACCAACCACTGACACCACTAATACCACACTAACATCACTATTTCCACTGTTCAACCACC
>NC_087196.1:6373357-6390857 GCF_035594125.1 Scylla paramamosain | reverse complement strand
ACTGGCCAAGGGCAACAAAAATCCAATAAAAAAAAAAATAGCCCACTGAGATGCCAGTCCCATAAAAGGGTCCAAAGCGGTAGTCAAAAATTGAAGGATAAGTGTCTTGAAACCCCCTCTTGAAGGAATTCAAGTCATAGGAAGGTCGAAATACAGAAGCAGGCAGGGAGTTCCAGAGTTTACCAGAGAAAGGGATGAATGACACAAGCCAAACACCACAGCATTACTCAGGTCAGTACCAACACAGCACTCCTACACTGGCCCTCAGAACAGCATCACGCAGCAGCACCTTTAACCCCCCGAGCCACACACTCGTCACTGTCACTACCCCCGGCGCTCACTCACGATCACCTGAGTGTTGCTGTCTTCTTTCCAAACGTGCTGGAAATTGAGTTTGTATTCCTGCCCAAACCTTCACTTGTTCTTGAGATACTGGATAATTTTTTTTCTTATCTGGTATGGAAGGATGACTGAAATCTGAAAATGCTAGACGAGAAAGTTCCTTAAAATTTTGAATAGAAAATTAAAACCCCACTTTTACTTTTGTATGTAAATAATTTCTACAGCAACGAGTCTATCTTTTTTGTCATTTAAGTTCACCTGTCACATTTCACCTACCGTGCATCTACCTCTCAACCTCTTAATCTGCCTTTTATTCAGTGTCCAGCCCTCAAGTGAACTCAAGAACGTCCATTCCTGATAGCTGAGTCTGCTGAGGGGGATAACCAATAAGAGTCTGCACAGGCACACATCCGGGAATGTTTCACAGACGCACTCAAGAGACACACGCCACGGCCAGCTGCAGTGTGTGGCGGTGGACTGACACGTGGCGGGGATCTGACGCTGAGGGAAAGAAGGAAGGGAAACAAGGAAAGAAAGAAGGAATGAAGGGATGGACGAAGGGAAGGTTATAGACAAAGAGGGAAGAAGAGGAGATAGAAATGAAAGGAGGAAAGGGAAAACTGAGGGAAAAGAGGAAGAGAGAGAGAGAAAGGCAGGGAAAGAAGGAAGAGATGAAGGTATGAACGAAGGGAAGGTTAGAAACAAAGAGGGGAGGATAAGAGATAGAAATGGAAGGAGGAAAGGGAAAACTGTGGGTAAAGACGAAGGAAAGAGAGAGAAAGAGAGAGAGAGGGAGAGAGAGAGAGAGAGAGAGAGAGAGAGATAAAGGCTTGGATATGGAGGGAAGGAAAGAAAGAAGAGCTTAACAGAACCACAGAAGACACTTAAAAACTCACAAAAGTACAAAAAAAAAAAGAACCACAGAAGACCTTAAGACCACCAGAACCACCAATAGAACCACTACTAGAACCACAAAAAGAACCACTAACAGAACCAGCAGCAAGGCGTGTATACTCACCCACCACGGAGAGAGTGTAGGTACAGGGCACTCTGGTTCTCCCCACGCGGTTCTTGGCGAAACACAACACTTGAACCGGGCCTTTGGGGATGAGGGTCACGCTGGACCGGGTTGGAGAAGAAGGATCCACTTGATGACGTAGAAGGCGCCCCATCCTATCCCCTGGGGGCCCTAGATCCTCCATGGAGTTCCCTAGGGGCACTTCCCACGGGTTTTGAGCGGGGGTCACCCAGGGCTCGGGGTCTGGGGGGTAGCCTGAAGGGTATCCGGGAGGGTAATCAGGGGGGAGGTCCATAAGGGAGGGAAGAGGGGGCGGTCCGAATTTTATGCTACCTCCTATCATTGCATTACTCCCTGCCCCCCGATTCTCGCCCCCACGGCCCCCTTGAGGCTCGGGGGCGTGGCGGGGGGCGGGACAAGCCTCCAGGTAAAGTCGAGTTTATCAGGAACTGCCTCCACCTGACACGTGAGAGTTACGTTATCTTGTGACGATACGACCAGGTGTTTGTGTGGGCGTCCCGAGCAATATGGCGTGTCTGTGAGGGAGAATGACTTGAATTAGACATATATAATGCAACTTACTTTTCTCCTCCTCCTCCTTCTCTTCATCTTCCTTCTCCTCCTCCTCCTCCCGTTCCCGTTCCTTTCATTCAATATTTTCTCTTTATTTCTTTTCTTTCCCTCATCGCTTCTTCATCTATTCTTGTGCTTCTTTCAATATTCTGCAGCACATCTCTGCACCTCCACTACTTTCCAAAGGCTCTAGTTGAAGTGGCACGGGTTTTTAAGGGTGTTTTTACGGTTCTAGTGACAGGTTAGTAAGGTTTCTACATTTTAACGAGATAAACAGTCTTGGAAACCTGGCCAGTAATTTATGTGGTCTTTTGTAAATAGTGATGGTGAAGTTACATGGGTTTTCAAGAGTGTTTATGGTTCTAGTGACATATTAATAAGATTTCTGCATTTTAACAGTCTTGGGAACTCGTCTAATCATCTCTGAGGTCTTTGGAAATCGACGTGGTGTGATATAGCAGTGCTTCTGAATATGGCCATTAGACACACACACATACAGACACACACAGATTGAGTATTTTTGTTTCTTCCTTTCCTTTCCTTTCTTCATTTTTCTTATCATTTTAGAAACTGTATACAATTCAACTTGCTTTTCTCCTCCTCCTCCTTCTCCTCCTCCTCCTCCTCCTCCTCTTCCTTCTCCTCCCTCTCCCATTCAGATTCCTTCTTTTCATTCATTATTTTCTCTCTATTTCTTTTCTTTCCCTTATCTCTTCTTTCTCTATTCTTGTGCCTCTTTCAGTATTCATTTTCTCTATTAATCTTTTGTCTTTTCATTCAATATTTTCTATCTTTATTTGCTTTAAGTTTATTTTTTATTCTACTCTAGTCTGTTATTCATAATTTTCTTCTATTCCTTTACTCTTCCTTTATTTATTATGCCATTTATTAGATTTCATTCACGGTTTTCTGTCTGAGATCTCCTTTATCCTTTGTTCCTTCGACTCCTTTCATTTAGTATTACCTATCTCCTCTCCTTTATCTGTTGTCATTCTCATTCTTTCATCCAGTATTCTCTACCACCTCCTTTCCTTTATTCGTTATCGTTCTCATCCTTTTATTCAATTTTCCCTACCTCCTCGTTGTATTTGTACCATTCACACACACACACACACACACACACACACACACACACACACACACAGTCCACCACAGCCATCTCCTTGCCATCTCTACCAGATTATCATTAATTACCACCTCTCAGCCACCTCATCCACTAGACCCTGAACTAAGACTAAGACAAATGAAGATGACGATGCGCACTAGCAAAGACGAGGAAAGACGAGGAGGGACGAGGAGGGACAATTCAAAGGCTCCAAGGCAACAGAGGCAGGCAGAGAGTGGGTGGGAGTTAAGAGGAGAGAAAGTTGTACTGTGAAAGCCAAGAAAATAGTGAAGGTTATTGTTGTGAGTGAAGACAAAGGAAGGGTTTGAGTGATTGGCCTCTCGTGCCCGTAAGGTAGGTGAAGTTTAGGTTCTGCCAAGGAGAGATAATGGATGGGAGTGTGGATGTGTAACTGTGCAAGGGAATGTATATTTGGAGTGTTGGGTGGGAAATGGAGTTTGAAAAGTGGGGAAGTGAATTAAAGTGAACAGGTGGGTGAAATAAAGGTGGAATTACGTAGTTTCTGAAATGGTGTACGGAATATATTGTTTGAATAGGGGAGAAAGAGAGGTGGAATGAATAGGTGTATAAAAAATATATATAAAAAAGAAAGAAAGGTGTAATTACGTAGATTCTGAAATGTGGTGGAGGAAATGTAGTTTGAATAGTGAAGAAAGAGAATTGACATGAACAAGTGTATAAAGAGAAAAAGATGAAGTTACGTAGATTCTGAAGTGTGCAGAAAATATAGTTTGAAGAGTGAAGAAAAGAATGTAAATGATCTTGAAACAAACAAACAAACAAACAAACATGAAAGTAAGATTGGCAACTGAATAGCAAAACAAAAACAAAGAAACGAGAGAGAAAAACAAACAAACAAACAAACAAAACATGGAAGTAAGATTGGCAACTGAATAGCAAAAAAAAAAAAAAAAAAAAACGAAAAAAAGAGACAGAGAAAGAACAAACAAACAAACAAACAAACAAACAAACACATCCTCCTCTAACTACCTCACCCTCAGTCCCTTCCCGTGCCTTGTATCGCGAGCCTCACACTCATGACTTGAAACTCAGCTTGTCATTAAAAAAGCACCTCAATCAAATAAAGCACCTGGAGACACCTGCACCTAATAATGTACCTAGTAAAGGGTAACAAGCGGCCATCTCGTTAATCACTCCAAACAGGTGGCCTCGATCTAATAGGAAGGTGGGGAGGGGGGGGGATGAAGAAGAGGCATAGCAGGGAAAGAAAAACACGGGCCATTTTTTTTTTCCTGCCAATAGTTTCAAAATGTGAGGTTTCAGGGACGAAAAGGAGAGTAAGGAGGGGGGGGGGGATGACCTCGCTATAACAGGGAAGGTTGGGAAGGTGAGGAGAGGAGAGGATAGAGAGAGAGAAGCATTGCAGGGAGAGGAAAGCACAGGCAACACTATTTTGTCCTATTATTCTCCCATTAGTTTCGAAATGAGAGGTTGTAGGCACGAAAACGAGGATAGAAGGGTAACCTCAATTAAATAAGGGAAGGTTGGAAGCGGCTCATTGACAAAGATACATTACAAGGAAAGGAAAATACAGATAACCCTATTTTTCCACCTTCACTTTGGAAATGTAAGCTTCTAGGGACGAAAAGAAAGATGGAAGGGTGTTGGTAAAGGACTGATGTGCTAAGGAAGTGGTAGTTGAGGGAAAATCAAAGGGAAAATGTGGGTGAGGGAATCAGTCTTTTGATAATGACAAGGAAGATTAATGGCAAGATGAAGAGATGAGAAAACAAAATTAGAAAAGGAGGGAATGAGTTAATTTCGTGGAGAGAGAGAGAGAGAGAGAGAGAGAGAGAGAGAGAGAGAGAGAGAGAGACTGGCACTTACTTTCTCCAGTGATACATAGAAGGTGGCGATGAAAAGTGACAAGTGCGGTGCGGTGGTGAGTCGCCACAGGAGGTGCAATAAAGAAAATAACAAATCAAGAGGAAAGAGAGGAAGAAAAATATATATATACTTCTTTTACCACTGAGATCAAGAGAGAGAGAGAGAGAGAGAGAGAGAGAGAGAGAGAGGGAGAGGGAGAGAATAAGGAAAGAAAATATTAAATGTGTTTGTGTTATAATAAATGAAACAAGATATTTCCAGAAGAGAAACAAAAGGGAGAAAAGAAAAGAAGATAAATGTATAAAGTATTTTGAGGAGAATGAGGACAAGGAGGACAAGGAGGACGAAGCCATGGGGGAGGAGGAGGAGGAGGAGGAAAATCCATTGACTCGTTCTCACATCAAATAAGAGAAGGAGGAAAAAGAGGAAGAAAAGAAGGGAAAATTTCTAACCATGAAAAAAAATTCTAGCATGACATGAAAAATATAAAAAAGAAAATAGAAATTCACTTCTTATCAACAGTTTGATGACAAAAAAGCAAATGAAAGAATGAGGACAAAAATGCATCGATATAAAGTTTATACAACAGAACACAAAGATGAGGACGAGGAAAATGTAAATAGTGAACAAATGGTGACAGCAACGTGGATAAGAACAGAGAAAGTATGAAAGGTGAACAAATGGTGACAGCAACACGGATAAGAAGAGAGTTAGTGTGAATGGCGTACAAATGGTGGCAACAGCATGGATAAGAAAAAGACAAGTATTAAAGGCGAACAAATGGTGACAGCAACACGGATAAGAACAAAAAGTGTGAATTGCAAATAAATGGTGGCAGCAACGTGGATAAGAATCAGACACGTGTGAATGGGGAACAAATGGCGTTAGGGACATGGATGAAGCGCGAGTCTCGACACCAATAACATGAGCTGAGATTTATTGAAAGGTGCAGGTGTGTTCCGGCGTGATAGTAATTGGTAGTGAGCGATGGCCTCATTAACGGGGCGGCGGGAAAAGATCTAATTACTTACAGGATACACAGGGAGAGAGAGAGAGAGAGAGAGAGAGAGAGAGAGAGAGAGAGAGAGAGAGAGCATTAGAAAAAAAAAACTTTGCACTGACTTAGAATAGATTTTGAAGTAATCTTGGAATTTACTGATAACTTTGCTGGCGTTATTTTGAGGTAGAATGACATAAATAATGGAGCAAGTTTATGGTGACTTTGTGCTAACTTAGGATGAACTTGGGAGTAAATTAGCGTGACTTTGAGGCAATTTACCGGAGCATTTTTAGGGTAACTTAATTAGGACTTAGAAATAACTTAATAGGTAACTTAGGAGTAACTTGAGAATAACAGAGTGGTTTAGGGGGTAACTTGAAAGCGGCTTAAAATAAATTAGTAACTTGGGAATAATTTAATGTAACTTGTGACTAACTTAGAAGTAACTTAGCGTAACATAGTAACTTAGGAGTAACTTAATGACATAGTGTGAGTGAATTAGGGTGACTTAGATTGACTTAGGGTGACTTACGCGCCACTCTGAGCTGCACGGCGTTAGAGTGCCCGTCGCCCTCAATGTTGGATGCCAGGCAGGTGTACAGGCCCGCGTCCTCCCTCCGCACGGGCGTCACCACCAGGGAAGCGTTGTCCCGCCGCCACCGCCTTCCCCCCACGACCATCACGCGCCCCTGGGGGAGAGAAGGACTGGATGGCACTTGCTCACTTAAACACGGGGGAAGAAAAGGAAAGAAAAGGGAAGAAAAGGGAAGAAAAGGAAAGAGAAAAGGAAAGAAAACAAGAAAATGAAAGAAAAAGAAAGAAAACAGAAGAAAAGGAAAGAAAAAATATTTATGCTCGTAATCTTGGGGAGAAAAGGAGAATAATGTACGTTTTACCACTAAGTTTTTGGGGGAAGAAAGGAGATGATATATATTTTATGTCTTAATTCTTGTGGGGGAAATGAATGATACACGTTTTGCCTCCAAGTCCCTGGGGAAGAAAAGAGACTGGTACATATTTTGTGTCTTGAATCTTGGGAGAAAGATGACTAATACATGTTTTGTCTCCTAATCCTGGGGGAAGAAAAGAGGATTATACATATTTTGCGTCATAATTCTGTGGGAAGAAATGAAGAATAAACATTTTGTCCCCGAAGTTTGGGAGGAAAGGAAAAGAAAAGATTAATACCAGTTTCTATTCCTAATTCTGGGCTGAAGGAAAGAGAGGAACGATGGATACCTAAACTATTAATCCTAGAGAGAAAGAGAAGAGGATAAGACTCGTACATCCTTTCATTCTTAATTCAAGCTGGGTGGAAGTAAGGAGAATAATTTGTAGCTTGTCTCTTGATCCTACGCGAAGAAATGAGCAGGATAAAATGTGTGATAGGATTAAAACCTTTAGGAAGAGGAAGAAAAGGAGGTGATAATGCACATTTTGTCTCTTAATCCCTTATGTCATACTCAGAAAAAGGAAGGAAGCGAAAGAAAAATCCTAAAATGTAAACAGAAGCTGGAAATTGCAATAACTATCCTTCCTTTCACCCTCAAAGAAAAAAGATATAAATAAATAAAAGGAAAAAACCGCCCCATCCTTGCATCATTCATTCACTCTAAAAAAAAAAAAGTGAAAAGAGAAAAAAAACATCGTAAAATATTAATAAAAACCAAAAAGAAAGCGAGAATAACAATAATCTTTCCTTTCACCCTAAAAAAAAAAATAAATAAGTAAATAAATAAATAAATAAATAAATAAAAAAGTAAAAGAAATTCTACCCTAACAAACGACAATAACAATAATAACAAATAAATAACAAAAAAAAAAAAAATAATAGCAATAACAAAAAAATAAATAAAATCCTACCTCAACATCCTACACTAAACAAACGAAGAACTCTAACCACTGGTCCTGGAAATCCTAGAAGCCTCGTGGCGGGATTCGAACCCTCGTGCTGTAGGAACGAAGGACACCAACTTCCTTAATTACTCAGCAAACCAACTCTGAGAAGTGCAGTGGCGGTGGTGGTGGTGGCAGTGGTGGCAGTGGTGGTGGTGGTGACCCTAACTACCCTAACTAGTTTGTGGGGCAGCCAGGTCAACACGAGGGCTTCCGTTTGGGCTGTCTGTTAAGGGGAAGCCTCTGAGGTGTGTGTGTGTGTGTGTGTGTGTGTGTGTGTGTGTGTGTGTGTGTGTGTGTGTGTGTGTGTGTGTGTGTGTGTGTGTGTGTGTGTCCTTAATTCTCCCAGGCGAACGATGAAGGAAGGGGGAAGAGGGTAAGAGGAAGAGAGGATAGGTTAGATAGGAAGGAAGAGAGAAGGATAAGGGAGGATGAGGAGGAAGGAAGAAGGGAGGAAGAGGGAGAGAGGAGAAAGAAAGACACAGTGAAAGAGAAAGGAAGGAGGAGGAAGGAAGGAGGGAGAAAGAAAGAAGGAAGAAGAAAAAGAAAGAAGGAGAGGAAAGGAAGAAGAGGAAGAAAGAAAGAGAAAGGAGAAGAAAACAAGAGGGAAAGACGGAAGGTACAGGAAGGACGAGAAGGAGAAAGAGGAGGAGAGAGGAAGAAGGATAAGGGTTGAAGAATAAGAGGAAAGAAGGAAGGAAAAGGAAGGAAGGAGAAAGAAGAATAAATCATGATGTACAGAAAAAAGGAGGGAGGGAAGAGGGGAAGGAAGGAAACAGAATATGAAAAGAAAGAAAAGAAAAGAGAGAGGAAGGAAAGGAGAGGGAGGGAGAAGCTAAAGGGTGAAAGAAAGAGGAAGAGAGAAGGTAAGATAAAGGAGGGGGATGAAATAAAGAATGGGAGGAGAGGAAGAAAGGAGACGTGACATGAAAGAGGAAAAAAAGAGAGAGAGGATGAAAGGAAGGAAATGAGAGAAAGAGATAGCGGAGGAAAAGAAGAACCAGGAAATGAAGGAAGGAGGGAGAGGGGGAGAGAGAAAAAAGATAGGCATAGAAGGGAGAAGGAATTAAAGAAAGAAAGAAACAGAAATAGAAGGTGAGGTAGAGAGAGAGAGAGAGAGAGAGAGAGAGAGAGAGAGAGAGAGAGAGAGAGAGAGAGAGATGAAGATAAAGACAAGGAGAGAGAGAGGGAATGAAAAGAATAGAGAAGATATGAATATAAAGAATGAAATAAATGAAAAGAAACAGAGAAACGGAAAATGAACGAGAGAGAGAGAGAGAGAGAGAGAGAGAGAGAGAGAGAGAGAGAGAGAGAGAGAGAGAGAGAGAGAGAGAGAGAGATGATAAAAATATAGATAGAAGAGAGAAAGAAGGAAAAATCAAGCAAAAAATAGGAAAAAAGAAACAGAGAGGAAATAAACCATAGAAAAAGAGAGAGAAAAAAACGAAAAGGGAATAAGGAAAAGAGAGAAAGATAAAACAGGAAACACATGATAAGATAAAGAAAACTAAATAGAAACAAAGATAAAAACAAAAGATGAACTAGAGAGAGAGAGAGAGAGAGAGAGAGAGAGAGAGAGAGAGAGAGAGAGAGAGAGAGAGAGAGAGAGAGAGAGAGACAAAGAAATAAAAAAGTAAGGGGAGAGGAAAGTTAGAGGAAGATGAGAAGAACACAGGTGATAAGAGTAATAACATCATAGTGTACCTGGGCGTGCTGAAGGGGTGGGGGGGACAGGTAAGCCATCTCATTACACAGGTAAGCTGGATAATTACCTAGAGGTGAATTACTTTTGTTGTGAGGAAAGTAATCAAGGAGTGTTGTCTGGAGGAGAGAGAGAGAGAGAGAGAGAGAGAGAGAGAGAGAGAGAGAGAGAGAGAGAGAGAGAGAGAGAGAGAGAGAGAGACTGATTTGCATTCTTAAATATACCTTGTTTGATTGAAGATAGCGTGTGTGTGTGTGTGTGTGTGTGTGTGTGTGTGTGTGTGTGTGTGTGTGTGTAATGTCTTGAAGATCACGTGATAAACTCAAATTACGGCGTGTGTATGTATACTTTGTATATTCCTATGTATGTATGTATGTATGTGTATCTATAGACACCCATACATCCTTAAAAAAAACAACAACAACTCCATAACATAAACACTTTCCCGCTCACACACGGTCGTTACGGGAGTCAAGATCAGGATCAAGAACATAAAGTGATGCGAGGGAGTGTTGGCAGGGAGTGTACGTAAGGCTTGCTGGCGTTACTTACGATGATTGTATCCGCCTTACGCAGCTCGGGACGGGAGGGAAATGGTGCGTGGGAACTCCGCGCGGCAGACAGCGAGGGGGAGATGATCTAGACAGCGACAGTTTGTTCCGTATCAAGGATCTTTCTATAAAACTCTTCTGCGCCGTGCCTTTACTCCATTCAGAAGGCTCTAGTTGAAGTGTTACGGGTTTCCAAGGGTGATTTTACGATTCTAGTGACAGATTAACATGATTTTTACATTACTGACAGGAGAAGCAGTCTTTTGAATCCGGCAAATGATCTGTGTGGCCTTTGATTGTGGCTACGATGAAGTTACAAGAGTTTTTAAAGGTGTTTTTATGGTTATAGTGACAAATTAACAAGATTTTTACATTATTAACAGGAGAAGTGCTCTTGAAAACCTGGCTAATCATCTCTGCGTCCTTTGAAAATAGTCATGGTGAAGATACACGACTTTTTAAGGGTGTTTTTGCGGTTATGGCGACAGATTAACAAGCCTTCTATATTACTGACGGCAGAAACAGGCTTGCGCACCCAGCTAATCATCTCTATGGCCTTGGAAAAATGGTGGTGAGAGAGAGCATAGCGTTTCTTCTGAATAGGAGTCCAAATCGTGATGATAAACCGTCAACTTTCACAGCGAGAGGGAGGAAGGAAAATACTAGTAAAATATTCTCAGTCAGAGTAAAAGGAAAGAGCTTAGCGTGGGTGCAAAGAGGCGGAGACTGAAATGAGTAGAAAGTGAAGCTTTGAATCCGGGAGAAAATGGGAGCATATTCGTGCAGCAGGAAGAGTAATGTGATACGTGAACTCTTGGTAAACATGAATTGAAATTGTTGAAAAGAGATACAGATAAACGTTAAGAATACAGATGAAAACATGTCCAGGATTTGCTTCGATATTAAATGCATGTGTATGTATGTATGTATGTGTATGTGTGTGTGTGTGTGTGTGTGTGTGTGTGTGTGTGTGTGTGTGTGTGTGTGTGTGCGTGTATCAGAAAGGCTAACATGAATTGCATGATACGTGGATTCTGGGGAAACGGGGATTGAGGTTGTTAAAAATAGACGAATAAAGCTTCAAAATGCAAATGAAAGGAGATCCAGGACTTGCTTGATATTAAATGTGTCTGTCTGTCTGTGTAAAGCTTGGAAGTGAAAGTAAGTTAAGTCTGTGTTTCATATTCTGTGTTAGGTCTGTTACAATTTCACCAGCTGAGGGGAGTACGTAAAATAAAGCTTGAAACGAAGTAAATCATTATGTATATTTACTGAAACTGAAAGATTAGACTATTTAGATTAGACAAATTTATGGATGGGGATGATAGGTGGAAATAGGTAGGTATGTTTTAGATAGGGACTGCCACGTGTAGGCCTGATGACTTCTTGCACCTTTCATTATTTTCTTATGTTCTTATGTTCTTATGAAAGTAAATCAATATGTATACTATCCTATGTTAAGTTTGTCACAGTGATGTCGCCAGCTGATGTCACCTGTACGAATAATTAAGGAAATACCTGGATTACCCATGCAGTTAATTATCTAGAATACTTATGTAATTAATTAATCACCTAGGTTACCCATCCAGTTAATCAAGTATATACCAAATCTTCATTATCTGTGCAGCTAATTAACGAAGTACCTGAATTACCTGGACAAATAATTAAATACCAAGTTTACCATTGCAAATCATTGATGAAGCTTTTTACCTGCGCAAATAACTGACCTGTGTTTATCTTACCCGTACAAGTGATTATAAGTAATTAATCTTCTTATGTTACCTGAAGAAATTGCTCATTAACCTACTCATCTTGAAATAAAAATAAATACGTCACCTGTGTCAGTCATTAATGCATTTATATCACCCGCGCAGTTAGTCAGTTTGAAGTCACCTGTGGAACTGTCAACTCACACTCACCTAGAACACAAGAACGTCAGGAAAGAAGGAAGGCTGCAAGGAACCATCAGGCCTACACGTGGCAGTCTCTTTATAAAGGATGTCTAACTCATACTATTTATCATGAGTTTGTCTAATATTTTTATAAACCCTAATTATCTTGGTACTAAAATCCTTATTACTGAGTGCCCTACATTCATCTACTACTCTATTGAAGAACTAATTGTCTGCTACGTATTTTTCCTTTTTCTATTTTTCTCTAACTATAGGACAACTTCCTTTTACGTTGCTTACCTGTGGAGTAAATTTCCCTCTTAGTTTACCTGTGGAGTGACCTTACCTGTACCTGTGCGATTAATGAGTACTTACATTGTGTAGCCAGGTGATGTTATAGGCAGGTGGATCAGCCCTCACGGAACAGAGGAAGCTTACACTGCGTCCTTCCTCCACCTCCCTGCCTCCACCTCCCCCACTCCTGTGCCCCCCTTCCACCACCAACTCAGCTTCGGGCACGTCTGGCAGAGAGAGAGAGAGAGAGAGAGAGAGAGAGAGAGAGAGAGAGAGAGAGAGAGAGAGAGAGAGAGAGAGAGAGTTTTTGTTGGTCACGTCAATCTTGGCAATTTACAAAAAGACAGATGTGCAGATTGTGACAAGCTGTGAATGTGTGTGTGTGTGTGTGTGTGTGTGTGTGTGTGTGTGTGTGTGTGTGTGTGGGGTGGGGGTTGAGGGGGGGATGTATTTGTTGCGCAGTCCATTAGGGAAGTGGCTGTGTGTGTGCATGCGTGCGTACCTACTTGTGTGTGTGCGTGTGTGTGTGCCAGTATTCGCCTTTCAAACCTTCACAAAAATATCACTGTTTTGAATGAGTTGATCGGGGAATGAAATGCGGAAAGAAATACAAAAGACCAGTATTGAAATTTAAAAGACATCACGTGTGTTTGTATTCGTCCAATTATTAGTTGTAAGTGGGAAGACTCGTATATTTCAAGTTATTCTGTTTTATACATCACCATTTCTCTCTCTCTCTCTCTCTCTCTCTCTCTCTCTCTCTCTCTCTCTCTCTCTCTCTCTCTCTCTCTCTCTCGACCTTTTGGCCTCCAGTTCTTTCCTCTTCTAAATAAAGCACACGAATATTTTTGGCAAGTGACCTTCATTCTCTAAATTGTCCAAAAGGTTCGCCTGAAATTTTTATTCTTTTATTTATTTGATTTATTTATTTACTTTTTTTTTTTTTAGGTGAGTTTCAAGAGTTATATATATTCTTTTATTTCCAGGGGCTGTTTTTGTTTTTGTTTTGTTGTTGTTGCTGTTGTTGTTGTTGTTGTTGTTGTTGTTGTTGTGTGTGTGTTCTTGTGTGTGTGTTGTGTGTGTGTGTGTGTGTGTGTTTGTTTGTTTTCGCTGTGAAGTTTTTAGGGATAAGTGTTTCTCTCTCTCTCTCTCTCTCTCTCTCTCTCTCTCTCTCTCTCTCTCTCTCTCTCTCTCTCTCTCTCTCTCTCTCTCTCTCTCTCCAATTAAGCCCAGAGCTCTCTTCACCTGTCGCCTTTAAGAAGGAAGGAAGGAAGGAAGGAAGGAAGGAGATGGAGGTAAGAACAGGTACCTTTTCTCTTCCTCTCCTCTCTTTCTACTAACCTTCTCCTTTATCTCCTTTCCTTCATTGCTAAGTCCCTCTTCCTCCTCCTCCTCTCCTTCCATATGTCAACCTCCCTTCCCTTCTTTCTCGCTAACTCTCTCTTTTATCTCCTTCATTTTCCTTCATTGCTTAGTTCCTCTTTCTCTTTCCTCCTTCTGTATTCCTTCCATCCTTCCTTCGTCATCTTTCTCCCTCCCTCCTTCCTTCTCTGTCTCTTCCTTCCCTTTCATTCGTCATCTTGCATTCTCTCTCCCTAATTCTTTATCCGACCGTGTCACTCTTACGGAGGAGGAGGAGGAGGAGGAGGAGGAGGAGGATGAAGAGGAGGAAGAAAGTATTTAAAAAAGCAAGGTTTCACTTTTGTTGTTTTTGTTGTTGTGTTTCAATCCGAGGGTGTTGAAAGCCCCCATGTTGTGTTCTTGATGGTAAAGGGATGAGTGATTGAAATTTATAAGGGAAGAAGATAGGAAGATGGAAAGGAAGTAATGAAAGGGGAAAAGAAGGTAGGGGAAATGAAGGAAAGCACGGACGAATGAGAAAGTACAGGCATGAAGGAGAGAGGAAAGAAGAAAGACAAGAAGGTAGAAAGGATGGAAGAGATGAAGATTGATGAATAAATGAGAACAGAAAGTACAGGAGTGAAGAAAAGAAGAATGAAAGAAAGGAAGACTAGAAAAAATAAGAAAGGAAAGAAGGCCCCCTCCTCCTCCTCCTCCTCCTCCTCCTCCTCCTCCTCCTTTTTCTTACCTGTTCACGTTCACACCTTTGCTCCAACCCAGTTTCCCACACCTCTATGTTAGCAAATCCTTAGGGTCCTGTTACTCCTCCTCCTCCTCCTCCTCCTCCTCCTCCTCCTCCTCCTCCTCCTCCTCAACACCGACACAAGTTCCCACACCCATCATGAAAAAGTTACCTGGCGGACTCTCTTCACCACCAAACTTCACTACCATTCTTACTTTTTGCAGTTCTTATCAATTTTTTTCTTCCTCTCTCTCTCTCTCTCTCTCTCTCTCTCTCTCTCTCTCTCTCTCTCTCTCTCTCTCTCTCTCTCTCTCTCTCTCTCTGTTTGTGTGTTTTTTGTCTGTCCTTGTGTTTATTTGATTCTGTTTTGTGTGTCTTTTTTATCAATCAGTCAGTCAGTGTGTCAGTCACTTGTTTTCTATACTACCTCTTTACAGGCCGTTTACTCCCCCCCCTCTCTCTCTCTCTCTCTCTCTCTCTCTCTCTCTCTCTCTCTCTCTCTCTCTCTCTCTCTCTCTCTCTCTCTCTCTCTCTCTCTCTCTCTCTCTCTCTCACATCGCCTCACTTTTTTCCCGCCAAAAGTTGGAATACTGTCGAGGATTCACGAGATTTCACGAACCTTGTGTCAGTTTATTTTAGGCGAGTCTGTGCATAAACTTTCTCTCTCTCTCTCTCTCTCTCTCTCTCTCTCTCTCTCTCTCTCTCTCTCTCTCTCTCTTGGTGACTGACCGTTTTCCTCCGTGATCGCCTTCAAAGAAAACGGGACAGTGGAAAGTTGCATTCATAGAGACTCTGCGTTGCAAGTCCTTTAGGAAAACGTAGGAATTATTGGGTAACTATTGAAAAGTGTTTGAAACCCCATTTTTCAGACCGTTTTGAATCGAATTTAGTTTTATCGTTTTTTTTAACATTTAATTTACCTTTACACAAACCTTTCCTTCTATTTTCCCTCGTGAATCTCATTTTTTTTTCATATTTTAATGGGGGACTTTAATATTTCCTGATAGAAAACGGGAAATCAAACTTACCTTCCATCTGGTATTAATTAGAAGCGAACATTGAATTAGTGAATTTTCTTTCGTGTTTCGTGTGTTTGTGATTGATTAAGTTTGTGGAAACACTAATGGTTGGTGTTGACAAGGCGTATTTGAAGGGAAGGATTCAAAGTGCGGTAATGCTTTGAGTTTATGCTCTCTCTCTCTCTCTCTCTCTCTCTCTCTCTCTCTCTCTCTCTCTCTCTCTCTCTCTCTCTCTCTCTCTCTCTCTCTCTCTCTCTCTCTCTCTCTCTCTTCCATCCATTCATTCACTCATCCATCATTTCAGTTATTTATTCTCTCTCTCTCTCTCTCTCTCTCTCTCTCTCTCTCTCTCTCTCTCTCTCTCTCTCTCTCTCTCTCTCTCTCTCTCTCTTCCATCCATCCATTCACTCATCCATAATTTCAGTTATTTATTTATTCATTTATGCATTCACTTATTCATCCATCAATTCATTTACCCATTAATCCGTCCATTCATCCATTCATTCATCTATCTATCCATTCATTCCCACATTCATTTATCCATCCATCCATTCATCCATTGACTGATAGATTGATTCATTAATTTATCCATCCACTCACACATCCACCCATCTTTACATCCACTCCTTAACTCTCATTCATCCTATTTTTGTACCTATCCACTCATCTCTCTCTCTCTACTCACAGTACATAGTGATCATGGTGGAGGCGTCCGTGATGTTCTCGCTCACGTGGCCTCGCTGTGGGTCGCGTGAGGTGAGTCGACAGGTGAGCTGGGCGTTCCTGTGCTCCTCCCGCAGATTACTTAGGGTTACCTGTAGAGGGTCAGGTGATAGAAGTCGTGGATTACTAAAGAGTTACCTGGAGAATTGAGTATTGATGAACTGGCCAGGTAAGGAATATTAGATTAGATGTTTTGATAGTAATTAGTGTGTTTTTTTATAGTTTTTGTTTAGGAGTATTCAGGTAAAGACAGGTAAATGAGTTGATAATGAGGTAGTTGTGTTTATTTATTTATTTTTTTAAGTTATCTGTACAATGATCAATCTTCCACCTGTCTTTCTCTTGTGTCTTTTTCTTCTATCTACTTTTTTCCTTCTCTGCCTGTCCATTTCCACACCTGTCTAGCTTCTCACCTATCCATCTTCACACCTGTCCACTGTTCCACTTTCTCTCACCTATCCATTTTCTTACTTGTTCTTACCGTAGTCAAAATTCTTACCTGTCCTCACCTGCCCTCACCTCACCTCACACTCACCTGGTTAATGGCGACCCCTTTCTCCGGTGAGGCCCATGTTGCGTCCACTACCTCGCCCTCTAGTAGCCACACAAGGCTCATCACCTCCGAGGAACCTGAAGGAGGCGAGGCAGGAGTCACCACAAAATGTACAACGAAAAAGGAATTAGATTGAAAGTAATATACATCATTTTTTTTTCTTTTTTAACTTGTTTCGCTTTATTTTATGCGTTTGTGATTCTTGTATGTCTTTTTTTTTTTAGGTTGATTTATGTACCGTAAAAAAAAGGTACTATCATAGAAAAGAAGTATTAAAAACCGCTACCATAAGAAAATACTGCCAAAAAATAAAAACACGTAGTACCATAAAATGCATCACCAGAAAAAAATAAAACCTTAAAAGCAAAAAAAAAAAAAAAAAGATATTGCGTAAAGTGACCCATCAATAAATTTTCTCCGCCAATGGAGTGAGAGCTTCGGGTACAATTTAAATATAAGAAAATGTCCCCGGGGAAGAGATGGAAATGGAGGTCTCACTTTGAAATTCCTGACAGCTTCTGACGGGGACGCTGCAGGAGAGAGGGAGAGGGAGAGGGAGAGGAAGGAGGGAAGGAAACTCGGAAAAATGTAACAAGGGAACTTTGAAAACTTAACAAAACTTAGGGAATGTTATGAAAATGCAGTAATTTTTGGGATTTCCTAAGTGACTCGGAAAAAAAGGAAAGAAAATACCAGGAAAAAGCAAAAAAAAAAAATAAATAAATAAATAACGCTGTGGAAAATAAATAAATCACGGTAACTCAGGAAAATATAGGAAGGAAATTTGAAAACCCAGGGAAGGTTATGAAAATACAAGATATTTATAATTTCCGAAAAAAAAAAAAAGACGTTTTAGGGAAGAGGAACAAACAGACACACT
>NC_087196.1:6358357-6363357 GCF_035594125.1 Scylla paramamosain | reverse complement strand
TCGTCCTTTCTGTGCACATTGCGTATGAGGAGAGAGGTGCCGCCCCCGCCTAGCAGCATTCTGGCACCCACGCCCCGCCCCATGGTGCCGCGCTCCAGGCTGGCACGGGCATCATAGCTGTGGAAGAGGAGAAGGAGCAGTTGGTATTATTTTAAACACGATAGGTAATTAATAGGTGTTTGTAAGGTGAGGAGGGAAAGTTAGTGTTGCATTAGATAGGTATGTAGGTGATAAATAGGTCAATGGAAAAGATAGGATAGGTAATTAACAGGTAGAGGAGGAGGAGGAGGAAAAGGTGTTAGTGTTACATTAGATAGGTATGTGGGTGATAAATAGGTGAATGGAAAAGATAGGATAGGTAATTAACAGGTAGAGGAGGAGAAGGAGGAAAAGGAGTTAGTGTTACATTAGATAGGTATGTAGGTGATAAATAGGTGAATGGAAAAGATAGGATAGGTAATTAACAGGTAGAGGAGGAGAAGGAGGAAGAGGAGTTAGTGTTATATTAAACAGGTAGATGTGTGATTAACTGGTGTTTAAAAGGAAAAGACAGAGTAAGAAGGTAATTAACAGGTCTGTTTAGAGAATATATTATTTATTAGATTTGTGAATGTATAGATTAATTCATTCTTTTGCTCTTAATTCAGGAGAGAGAGAGGAACAATTAGCATTATATTAGACAGGTAGATAGATAATTAGCTTCAGGAAAGGTACAGCTAGAGTGATAATTGTTTTGATTTGCAAATGAATAGATTAATAGACTGAGTGACGGCCATTGAGCAGTTTGTTAGAGATGAGTACATTAATAAAGGCCAGGTGATTTAGTGGGCAGGTGAAGTGATGAACAGATAGATAGGTTGGCAGTACATGTATATTTGGTGAGCGATAATGAAAGGAAGAGAAAGAACTGACAGCTTGATATAGAGATAGAAAGACGGAAGGTAGATCAATAGACAGGGTGACAAGATGCATATACAAATTAACTCTCTCTATTAAAATATTATACTTTTACACCTGGGGCTCTATTTTTTTATGGAATTATAAGGCTGATATCTAACAAGCACAGAGTTGAGAAAAATACATCTATCTAGCAATATTCTCGATTAAAAAGTCTAATTTCATAACACGCTGAGCGATTCTGAGTCAGTTTGGTAAGTAGCAGCAAGCCATCTGCAGTCTAAGGATTAATGAAGAAAGAGACACAAAGAGATCACAATTGGAATACAAAGGAGACTCAGAGAGGATGAAGGAACAGTAGATAGACAGAGAAATGAGACGGACAGACAAAGAGACAGGCACCTAAATTAAGAACGACACAGATGACAGCATAATTGACAGACTGATTTTATATATGACATTACACCTTATTTCATCTCTTAGACAGGTAATAGACAGGTAGACAGACAGGTAAGGTACAGGTAGATAGATATACAGAAAGTAGTTTTAAGTCTATTTTTTTTATCTATTTTTCTCTGTTTTAGTTTGATGCATAGTGACAAAGACAAAGTAGGCTCTCTCTCTCTCTCTCTCTCTCTCTCTCTCTCTCTCTCTCTCTCTCTCTCTCTCTCTCTCTCTCTCTCTCTCTCTCTCTGTTATTTCTTCGTTGATAGGATACTCGACAAAGGCACAAAGAGACTAAGTAGGTTGCTCTCTCTCTCTCTCTCTCTCTCTCTCTCTCTCTCTCTCTCTCTCTCTCTCTCTCTCTCTCTCTCTCTCTCTCTCTCTCTCTCTCTCTCTCTCATGTAGATATCTTGTGATTGCACATTTCCAGAGAGAGAGAGAGAGAGAGAGAGAGAGAGAGAGAGAGAGAGAGAGAGAGAGAGAGAGGGATTTCTTTGTCACATTTCATCATCAGTTAATGCAAATTACTCTCAGCTCTAACTACAAAATGGAGAGTAAAGATTTTAATGTTTTTTTTCACCTTTTTCACCTTTTCTTTCCATATGAGCGTAAAGAGGCGAGGATTTAAAAGGAGGGGGCTTTAAAAATATCCCTCTCTCTCTCTCTCTCTCTCTCTCTCTCTCTCTCTCTCTCTCTCTCTCTCTCTCTCTGAATAACATCTCACTGTCTCACCCTCTTACTTCTCTCTCCCTCCTTTCCTCCCTCCCTCCCTCCCTCCCTCCCTCCATTCTTTTAAACTCCTTCCCTCCCTCCCTCCCTCCCTCCGTCCCTATTAAGCATAACTGTCCTCTCCTTCCTTCCCTCCCTCCCTCCCTCCCTCCCTCCCTCCCTCCCTCCATCTTATTCCTTCTGTCACTCTCATTTTACTTTTCTCTTTCCTCTAGTGGCTCTCTCCTCCTCCTCCTCCTCCTCCTCCTCCTCCTCCTCCTCCTCCTCCTCCTCCTCCTCCTCCTCCTCCCCTTCCTCATCTCTCGTTTTCTTTACAGTGACGGTTTTCATAGCAGTTTTCCTTTTTTTTTTTTCTTTTTCTCCTTTCCTCTCTCTCTCTCTCTCTCTCTCTCTCTCTCTCTCTCTCTCTCTCTCTCTCTCTCTCTCTCTCTCTCTCTCTTCCCATTTGGTATTTTTCTCTCTTCGTCCTCTTCTTTGTTTTATTTTCATTGTTTTTATTTTATTGTAATGGGACTCGTGACTTCCCTGGCTGAGTCGTCTTTGTTTACTTACTTATTTGCTTGTTTTTCTTACTTTCTTACTTGTTTAGTTTGTTTTTCTGTTTATCTTTTATTGTCTCTGTAACGTTCCTGCATTCTGCTCATTTTCGTGTCGTTGGAATTAAAGAGAAGATTGTAATTTTATCTGGCAGTTATACATACATACACACATACATACATACATACATACATACATACATACTGGTGTAAAGAAAGGCAGGATTCATACATATTCTACATCATACAATCTGTGTGTGTGTGTGTGTGTGTGTGTGTGTGTGTGTGTGTGTGTGTGTGTGTGTGTATGTGTGTAGCCTCTAAATTTAACTCTACAATCACCAAACACACACACACACACACACACACACACACACACACACACACACACACACACACACACACACACACACACAAACAAACATGTCCCAACACGATTCAAAGACTGCCTGGTAATATTGTTATGAAAATTTCTCTTCTACGTGTTTGTGCAATGCATAATGAAGGCGTCCCATGTTCCCGTGTTTGCCTGCACACTGTAAACAAGACGAGAGAGAGAGAGAGAGAGAGAGAGAGAGAGAGAGAGAGAGAGAGAGAGAGAGAGAGAGAGAGAGAGAGAGAGAGGCGCAAATGTACTGAGTGACTTGATGAGCATAAACAAGCACTTGAAGTATGTAAATAAGAAGTGATGATGTGAAGAACAGTGACTGGTTAAAAAAGGAATGTAGAAGGATAATTAAGAGAGAGAGAGAGAGAGAGAGAGAGAGAGAGAGAGAGAGAGAGAGAGAGAGAGAGAGAGAGAGAGAGAAGAGGCTGGACATATCATTAGTTATAGCAAAATTATTCATTGGTATAGACGAAAAATCAGTAAAAAATGTCAGAAAATGATTGAATTACTAAAGGAAAATGGAAAATTTAAAACTTTCACATCAGATGAGTTAGAAAATGGGAGAAAAAAATCCATATGTTTAAATTGACATTGAACTTAACGAGTCATAAAGTAAACACGTGGATATGAATTCTCTCTCTCTCTCTCTCTCTCTCTCTCTCTCTCTCTCTCTCTCTCTCTCTCTCTCTCTCTCTCTCTCTTCTCTCTCTCTCTCTCTGTTGTTTACCTGCACCTCTATTGGCCACACCTGTCCTTGTTTGTCTGCCCGTTGTCAACAATTAGCAATCACACAGCCACCTGATTTTGACCCTGATTGCTTCCTGGCCCGGTCACGTGACGGCGGCGCTGCAGGGTCAATTGGGAAGCTGCCGATACAGTGTTTGGTTTGTGTGTTTATATTTTCGATTAGTTTGCTTTGTTTTTACTACGTGGTTTTTTTTTCGTTTTCTTTTTCTTTTTTCTTAGCTTTTGTTTGATTTTTTTTCGTATTTTTTATTATTATTTATTTATCATTCGTATTTAATGTTGCTACTTTAATTTATTATTATTTATTTTTCTTTCTTTCTCTCTGTTTTCATGTTTTTATTCAAAGTGATAAATTACCCCCTGAGTATCTGTACATATTAGTTATCTTATTACTTCTATTTCCTTTCACATCTCTCCACTCTGCCCATCATAAACTGTTAAAACATACATATTATCTCATTCCTATTTCATTATTTCCATTTCTTCCTTGTCTGTGTCTGTGTGTTCAGTCTGTACCTGTCCTTCATTACTTCTATTACTCTTTACTACCTGTCTGTCTGTCTGTCTGTCTAGTCTGAATTTGTGTGTATCTCTTTCTCTCTGCACAGTCGCCTCAGAAAGGTTATTTTACAAGGTCCAGTGAATTTCATGGCTATAAATTAAGTGGGAAATCAATGCATGGGACTAATGAACTGCTTGCATTAAGAGCTGCACAAACACCAGGAACGAGGGAGGTGTGACATGTGGAGGCGGTTCTCTTATAATAATTTTTCTTCACATTTTCCACGTAACAAGAATTTTGGCCAACTGTACCTGTCCTTGTGGTAACTTTGAAGACACTCCACCACCTAACTTTGGATTTGTGTTCGTTTTGTTGTCTGAAGGGCCTGGCACCACTGAGCCTTTCCTTGTTTCCTAGTTCTGTGTCAGTTTTCTCGTCTATAACTCCCAAAGAAGAAGAAGAAGAAGAAAAAGAAGAAGGATTTAAAGAGTGTTCTGTCAGCTTTCCTGTCTGTCACTGAAACAAGCTGTCTTAAAAGTGTTCTGTTAGTTTTCCCGTCTCTCACTCTCGAAGACGTTGACCTAAAAATGGTCTCTCGGTTTTTCTGTCTATCTCTACATGAAAGAAAAGTTGACCTAGAAAAAAACTCTCAATTTTTCTATCACTATACGGAAAGAGAGTTGATCTTGAAAAACCTCTCAAGTTTTTCCTGTCTATCACTACACGAAAAAGAGTTGACCTTGAAAAACCTCTCAAA
>NC_087196.1:6343357-6355857 GCF_035594125.1 Scylla paramamosain | reverse complement strand
TCTCTCTCTCTCTCTCTCTCTCTCCTCTCTCTCTCTCTCTCTCTCTCTCCTCTCCTCTCTCTCTCTCTCTACTTCCTTCCTGTCCTAATTTTCCTCCTTTCCTCCGCCGTCTCTCTCCAGTTCCTTCCTCTCCTCTTCTTTTACCTCGTCCTCCTCCTCCTCCTCCTCCTCCTCCTCCTCCTCCTAGATATTCCTTTTCTCTCTTTCCGGCATTTATCTTTCCTTATCGCTTTAGCTTTACCTCTCTCTCTCTCTCTCTCTCTCTCTCGCTCTCTCTCTCTCTCCTCTCTCTCTCTCTCTCTCTCTCTCTCTCTGGCCAATCATTCATTTTTCCTTTCAGATTCCGACCCCAGAAACTCCTTCGTCCACTTAAGGATTTTAGTTGTCGAAATGAACCTTGCGTTTCCTCCGTTTTCTTTTTCGTTTCCTTCTTTTTTTTAGTTTTAAGTAGTTGATTTTGTTTGGTTTGTTTGTCTTTATTTAATTTCAAGGTACAGTTTAATTTCTTTTTTTTTTTTTTTTCGTTTTCTTTTTGTGGATTTTGATTTCAAGGTATTTTCTTTAAGATAAACGTTTTTTTTTTCTTTCTTTCTTTAATTTCAAGGTAGAGTTTAGTTTTCCGTTTTCTTTTTGTAAATTTTAAGGAGTAGTTTAGTTAGATTTAGGAGTAGTTTAGTTAGGTTAAGTGTTGTTCTTCAGTTGCGCAGTTTGTTCTTCAATTTTGCAGTTTATTGTTTCAGTTCAATAGTTTGTTCTTCAGTTTATGAGTTTATTGTTCATTTAATTATTTTAGTGTTCATTTTTTTTCCCTTTTTTGTTCAGTTCATTAGTTTGTTCTTCAGTTTATGAGTTAATTGTTCATTTCATCATTTTAGTGTTCAATTTTTCCTTTTTTTTGTTCAGTTCAGTAGTTTGCTCTTCAGTTGGCAGTTCATCGTTCAGTTAAGCAGTTTGTTGTTAAGTCAATTTGCATGTTCTTCATTTCATCAGCTTGTATTTAAGTTCAGTATTTTTTTTTTTTTTTTTTTTTTTTTGTCTAATTTCAAGTATCTATAAAAACCTATTTATTTGTGGCGGAAAACATCTGATTTGAAAAAAAGGAAAGAAAAAAAAAGTAGTTTTATATTGGATTAAAAAATAAATGTTTGTTATTGTTCATTATATTTATCATTTATTTATCTGTTTATTTGTTCATTTATTTATTTGTTTACTTGTTTGTTTAATTCATTCATTTATTTATTTATTTGTTCTTTTACTTATTTCTTATTTCCTCCTTCACGTTTTCCATTCGTTATTTGGTTTTCTCATCCCAATCTCCTTTTTTTTTTTTCCTCTTCTTTTTCCTCTTTCTTTATCACCTGCTGTGCTATCTCTCTTATTTGCCCCCACGCCTTACCATTTTTCTTTCTTTCTCTTTTTCTCTCTTCCCCTCACTTTTTTTTTTTCCTCTCACCTCTCACTGCCCACTTATCTTCCTGTCTCCCTCGCCCCGTTTTCTTTCTGCCAATATTGCTGTCTCCTTCTTTTATCAGGTTTTTGTCTCTTCCTTTTTTTCTCCTTTGGTTGTCTTTCTTTCTTTCGTATCCCTGTTTGTCTTTCCTTAATTTCCATTTTTCTCCTTCTTTATCTGTGTCTCTTTTTCTTTCCTTCATTCGCCATATTTGTTTTCCCCTCTCTCTTTTTTTCCTTCCTTTTTCTTTTCTTTTTTTCTTCCTTTCGCATTTTTTCTCCTTTCCCTCCTTCCTCTTTCTCCCTTTCTCTCCATTACCTTCTTCCTCTTCCCTGTTCTTTCCCTCCCCTCTGTTTCCTTCTTCCCCTTTCCCTTCCACTCCTTTCATTGTCACCTTTACTTTCCCTTTCCTTCCTCTTCTTCTTTATTCACTCTTTCTCTTCATTTTCCTTCTTCCCATTCCTTTCTTTCCTTATCTACCCATCATTACCCTTCTCTCCTTCAATCTCTCTCTCTCTCCTATTCACCTCTTCCTTTCTTTTCCCTTCCCTCCTTTATTCACCTTGACTCCTCCCTATTTTTCCTCCCCATTTAATTGTTTCACTCTTCATTTATTTCCTCTTCTCTCCTTCTTTCCCTTCTCTGTTCACCTCCATTGCCTATACAACTCTTTCTCCCCACTTTCCCCCCCCCTCCCTTTTCCTCCCATATTCTTGCCTGTTCCTTCCTCTTCCCTCCCTTCACCTCACCTGTGTCACTCACCTGAGGATGGGGGCGTGATGTGTGGTTGAGGTACCAAAGCACTAGATTGATTGTATCATCAGGAACCAAGGGGGTACCGGCCGAGGGCAGTCTGGCCACGCCCCCCCGCGCCACGCTCCACCCCCACCAAAGGGCCTGGAGGAAAGGAAGGTAGGTTAGGTTAGGTTACGTTGGGTTAGGTTTGTTTTGCTTCTGTCCTCCCTCAGTACAGTAGCCAGTACACCCCCCGTTTTCTAATCAGCGCATGCAGCTTCAGGGAGTACTGTACTATTTTGTTCCCAGACAGCAGTGAACCCAACGTTGCCTGGATTTTCTGTTCTTTAATCATTGTTTTTCTCCCCTCTCCCTCTCCCTCTCTCTCTCTCTCTCTCTCTCTCTCTCTTCATTCTTGTTTTTCTTTTCACGAGAGATGATGACAAAGAATTTACCTCGGGCCATGAAACACCTTCTTCTTCTTCTTCTTCTTCTTCTTCTTCTTCTTCTTCTTCTTCTTCTTCTTCTTCTTCTTCTTCTTCTTCTTCTTCTTCTTCTTTCTCGTCGCCTTCTTCAATTTATGGTTCATCTTTATTCAACCTTTCTTTATGTTCTCCATTTCTCTCTTTATTATTTTCTCCTTTTCTTCCTCCTCTTTCTCTTCTTCTTCCTCTTCGTTTTCCTCTTTCTTCTCTTCTTTTGTTTATAATTCGTCTTTATTCAACCTTTTCAACCCCTTTCTTTCTTCCTTCCTTCCTTCCTTCCTTCCTTCCTTCCTTCCTTCTTCTTCTCTCCTTTCCTTCGATCTCTTTTCATCTGATTTCTTCTGTCTCCCTTTTCTCCTCCTCCTCCTCCTCCTCTTCCTCTTCCTCTTCCTCCTCCTCTTCCTTCTCCTCCCACTCTCTCTTCATTATCACTTTCTCCTACCCATCTCATTTCCTTCTCTCTCTATCTTTCTCTTCTTATTCGTTTCCTCTTTTCATTCGCTCATCTTTCCCTCCTTCCTTCCGTCCTTCTTTCCTCATTTTCCTCCTCCTCCTCCTCCTCTTTCTCCTCCTGATTATTCCTCTTCTTTCTTCTATCATCATTTGTTCTCTTCTATCTACCTTTTTTTTATTTATTTTCTCTTTTTGTCTTTATTTCATTTTTATCTGTCTTTCTTTTCATTGTCTGTCTGTCTGTCTGTCTGTCTGTCTGCTTATCTATCGTTCAATCTGTGTCTGTTTGTCTGTCTGCCCATTCTCTCTCTCTCTCTCTCTCTCTCTCTCTCTCTCTCTCACTCTCTCTCTCTCTCTCTCTCTCTCTCTCTCTCTCTCTCTCTCTCTCTCTCTCCTCTCTCGTTACTTCATACCTTGTTTCTCTCTCCCCTCCCCTTCCTCTCTCCCCCTCCCATCCCTCTCCCTCTCTCTCCCACCGTCCCTCTCACTTTCTCTTCTGGTTTGTGAAAATTCAGCGATCTTTGTTGTTGTACCGTGTGAGTGTTCCAGGAAGGGCGCCGAATGCCTCTTCTTGGTGGCGCTTCGTGTTTAAGTAGTGCAAGAGAAAGGATTCATACCTGTGAAGCTACCTGTGTTGTTGTTGTTGTTGTTGTTGTTGTTGTTGTTGTTGTTGTTGTTATTTTTTGTAGTAGTAGTGGTTATTTAATTTTCGTTAGTTTGTTTTTTATTATATATTCTTTCGTTCTTTGTCTTCGTTACATTCCTTTTTTCTTTTTATTATTTTTTTCATCTGCATTGTTACCATCTCACTTTATTCTATACATTTATTCTTCATATATTACTTCCACTGACAAATTTTTGCGCAACTTCATTTTTTTCTCATTTTCATTGTTGTTTTTTTTGTGTAACTTCACTTCACCCACCTTTCTTCAATCTCCCTTTATCCAATTCTTCTTAATCCACGTTTATCCACCTTTCAAAATCTATTCTGTCACTCCTTTTAATCCACCTGTCTTTATCCTTCCCTCACCTATTCATTCTTAATCCACGTATATCCATCTTTTAAAACCTATTGTGTTACTTCATTTAATCCACCTGTCTTTATCCTTCCCTTACCCAATTATTCTCTATCCACGTTTATTCTACCTATCACGTGAGGTTGCAAAAGTGAGGGAGGGAAGTCGTGCGTGTGTTAAAGTGTTTTGTTTCTCCTTGCAGGACTCATAACAAGAACAGGAGCGTCCCAGTGTCTTTGTTACCTGAGGGAGAAGGTACGAGTATGTGGTTGGCTAGATTACCTGTGGCACCTCTCTCTCTCTCTCTCTCTCTCTCTCTCTCTCTCTCTCTCTCTCTCTCTCTCTCTCTCTCCTCTTTCTCTCTCTCTCTCTCTCTCTCTTCGTTTCTTTATTTTTTTTCCTATTTACATAATTTTGTTTTATTTTCAATTTTTTTTTTAGTTCTATCTTGTTTTTTTCTGGTTTCATTCTCTCTCTCTCTCTCTCTCTCTCTCTCTCTCTCTCTCTCTCTCTCTCTCTCTCTCTCTCTCTCTCTCTCTCTCTCTCTCTCTCTCTCTCTCCTCCACTGTTAACTGGACTTGCGGGACTGTGACGATAAAGAATGGAGGATCATTAAAGTGTTCGTGACGAGAAGCCGGATGCAGGTGGATTGGATTCGGATTCGCCATGAAAAAGTGACCAAAGGATCTTTCATCAGTATTTTTTTTTCGGTTATTTTTTTTATTTATTTTTTTTTTTTTGCGGTATTTTTTCTTCACTTATCGTATTAAAAATTACAAGGTTTGGGTCCTCTTTTCTTTTTTTTTTTTGTATTGTTGGGTTTGGAATCGTTTAGTAAAAAAGTGGTTATCAATAAATGGTTTGGTTGTTTAAAATGGCTCGTTTGAAGGGTAGGTAAAGGATTTTATTTATTTTTATTTTATTTTATCGTCTTCTTTCTTAATCGAGTCAAAACTGAGATGCATGTTTTTATTTATTTATTTTTTTTTTTTTTTGTATATTTTTCACCTCAGTATTATTATTATTTTTTTTTTGTAGTAAATAATAAATATCAACAAGGAGTTCGATTGTTTAAAAACTTGAGGTGAACTTCCTGAACTTGTGAAGGAATGAAAAGGTTTCGCACTTCGTTAAACTTTCTCTTTCACGTAAATGGTTGAACCTGGAATTTCACGTTAAAACCAAAATATCATAATAATTTTGAAGTCTTTCTGAAGTCACCACAAGGAAGTAAAAAAAAGAAAAAAAAAAAACTTGTATTCTGTTATGTCTTATTTTTAATTTTACCAACACTCAAATCGCATGGAGAAGCAAAGGGCGGCATTATTCACTCACATTTAAATCTCACATGAAAGTCTTCGCTGTACAGTAAATAATCAGCTGTAGAAAACTCATATCACACATCAAAACTTACTAATGAGCACTGAAAAAAAAAAAAAAAAATAGGTACAATTTGTTATCCTTGCATTAAGTACAGCAAACACCTAATACTACAATACTTCAATATAATACTTCAATAACTTAAACCTCGTAACAAATATTCCTTAGTAAAAAAAGCAAAAAAAAAAAAAAAAGATCACAAATAAAAAGAAGCATATATTCCTAACACTCTTTTTTGTCTATTATTTACATACAACAAAACAAACACTGAAAAACTGTATTACTTCACACACCCACTCACCAATGTTCATAAACGCAGAGGAGACCAAAAACAACAACAACAACAAGACCCCTTAACTGTTTTAATTCCCCTAGGAGCAGAACATTCGTGGCAAGGCGATGAAAAGACGACTGGAAAAGCGAAACCTAACAAAACAAAACGCAATTACTGCCTCAGAGTCCAGTATCTCTCTCTCTCTCTCTCTCTCTCTCTCTCTCTCTCTCTCTCTCTCTCTCTCTCTCTCTCTCTCTCTCTCTCTCTCTCTCTCTCTCTCTCTCTCAGCGCTCAGAAATGTTGACAGGATGGGAATTGAAAAAAAGAGCGAGAACTGATTGAGAGAGAGAGAGAGAGAGAGAGAGAGAGAGAGAGAGAGGAGAGAGAGGAGAGAGGAGAGAGAGAGAGAGAGAGAGAGAGAGAGAGAGAGAGATTTACGAAACTTGAGTATTTTCTTGGAACCATAACTAAAAAAAAAAAAAAACGAATAATATTTTTCCATTACTCCTTTTTTTTTTTTTGTATTTTTCCTTTGGTTATATTTCTTTCCTCTGTGTCATTGTGTCTCATGCCGTTGTTGTCATTATTATTTTCATTTTTACTTATCTTTGTTTTGATTGTGGTTTTCCTTGTTTTTTTTTCCCTCTATGGTAGACAGAAGATTGATTTTTTTTTCTTCTATGTTGCTTCGTTATGAAAATGTTGAAGGAAATTGAGAAATGAATGTTAATATTATAATCTGTCACTCTTCCTCTTCTTTTGCCTGCTTGTCTGCTACTACTACTACTACTACTACTACTACTACTACTACTACTACTACTACCGCTTCTCCTGTTCTTATTCCTTATACTACTACTACTATTACTATTACTCCTACTACTAATGATATTAATGATAGTAATGGCAATGATAATAATAATAATAATAATAATAATAATAATAATAATAATAATAATAATAATAATAATAATAATAACAACAACAACGATAACAATAACAAGAGCAGTAACAATAACAACACCAGAAATAACAATAATCGTTATAGAAGTGGCAATAGTAGTAATGATAATAAAAAATAACAACGACAGTGAAAACAACGACAATAACAATAAAAAAATAACAATACAACAACAATAACAACAGGTAATAATAATGATAAAAATAGTAATTGCAAAAAAAAAAATATATAACAACAACAACAACAACAACAACAACAATAATCACAACAATAACAATGGCACTAACAATAATAACAGCAGCAGTATCACTACCACCAACACTCGCCCGGTCATTCGCGTGCTGCATTGCCCTTCATTATTATTCATCAAGCTTGTCTCTCGCTGCCGTTGATTTTATGCCCGGTAATCGAACCCATAATAATACGCAAATGACATTATTAGGACGGCGCCGCTGGACAGGTAAACAGCGGGGCTAACACCTGTACCTCGCGCCCAGGTGAGGGGGAGTGACAGGTGCGGACGGGCGCGGGGGAGGAGGGTTCTTTCCGTTTTCTTTCTTGTTGTCTCGTTTTCTGTTTTCTGTTTCGTTTTCTGTTTTTTTTTTCTGTTTTTTTTTTCGTGTTCGGGGTTGTTTTTTTGAATTTTGTGTTTTTTTTTTTATTGTTTTGGTTTTCTGTCGTTTTCTGTTTTGTTTTTTTGTTTTCTGTTATCTGTTTTTTTTTTTTTTTGTGTGTGTGTCTGGGTTTTTAATTCTTTACTTTTTTTTTTCATTCATATTATCATTCTGCAATTTAATTAACAATAACCTCCAAATTTTTAACAACACAAGTTTTTTTTCCCCTTTATTTGTAAGAGTAGGGATCAATTCTTATCTCCCTCATCACCTAATGTTAATATGAGTTACCTGTAGTTACCTTAATTCATTCTGCCTTACTTTTAACCCATTCACTATCACCTGGTACACCTTTCCTAATTGCCAATCCCTCTGACACCTGTACTTACTCCACAGCTATATCCAATCTTTAAACTGTGAAGAAATTGATAAATGTATTCTTTTTCATCTCTAACTTTCTTGTAGATGCTTGTAAAAACTTAACGCATTGATTCTGCTGCTGCTGATTGTGTCGTGGCTGTGAAAGGGTTAATTAACAAGATGATATTCCTACAACAATTTTTTTTTTTTTTTTTCGTTTTATTTTTTCCCTTCTTTTTTTTTTTTTTTTTTTCGTTGGTTCATAGTGCTCATGGTGTAGTGTTTATTTTAAGTCGCTGGAGTTATCTTCTTTTACTCTTCCACTCATATAACAGTCAATTTTTTTTCTTTTTCTCTTCTCTTTCATTCATGTAAATTTTTTATTTTTTTCCAAGAGTAACAATCAGTATCGTTGCATCGTAGTGCTGTACTTTGCTCCTTCATCGCCTGTGTGTTGACTGTGAGTCGCCTACAGTTGCCTTCCCCCTGCCAGTCAATATTTACACTCGTCCTTCCCTCGTCTCTTTGCCTTGCCTCCCTCCCTCTCGTGCTTTCCCTCCCTCTATGCGACCTGAGACTCTTACCTTCACTTACCATCACTCCTCTTCCAAGTCCCCGGTTCCCAGTTCCTATCTTCCTCATATGTCACTTTTTTCAGGTAAGAGAGGAAGGAAAAAAAAAGGTTGTCATTCGGAAAGAGGAATTTTTAAGAGGAACTACAGAGTGATGTGTTTTTTTTTTTTTTTTTTCGTTTTGCTTTTTTTTTTTGTCAACGAAAATCAGAATGCAATGACGGGCGTTGCACTGTGATCACGAGGATTGCCTTTGCTGTCAGTTACTCAGAAATATAGACTGCAGAGAGAGAGAGAGAGAGAGAGAGAGAGAGAGAGAGAGAGAAAGAGAGAGAGAGAGAGGGGGAGGTTGGAGAGAAGAGTTTTAGAGTTCAGGAATAGATTAGATAGGTAGGTGAGAGAGAGAGAGAGAGAGAGAGAGAGAGAGAGAGAGAGAGAGAGAGAGAGAGAGAGAGAGAGAGAGAGAGAGAGAGAAAAGAGACAGACAGTTCAGAATTGAGACAGGAATAACAAAAAAAGACAAAACAAAATAAGATCAAACAAAACAAAACAGATACGCATGAAGACAAGGTCACACACACACACACGTACACACACACACACACACACACACACACACACACACACACACACACACACACACACACACACACACACACACACACGTACACACAAGCAGCTTTCCTCCTGTACATCAAGTTAGCCCTGCAATGGAGTAAGTTTTTAATGGTTGCTCAATAATGTATAAACGTAAATGTGATATTAAGCAACGTTACTTATTCATCATCCTGGCAGCATCAAGCATCACAGGAAGCTTGTCATTGTATCTCCTCCCTTTGGTTCCTTTTACGAAGCTTGAATACGCTGAGTTACAAATTATAATGCTTCAAAATGTGTTATTCTGTTTTGTTTGTATTTTAATCAGTTGCTGTAATATATTTTCGTTTCAGTTTGTCTTATTTATTTATTTTATTTTATTTATTTTTTTAAGGATTTGGTTAGATTATAGATTTTGTTTATTTTCTGTCTGTGTTATTTATTTATTTATTTTTTTCGGTGTTGTTTTGAAGATCTTGTTTGTTTTTCTTTTTGGCAGTTTGCATCTTTTCCTGGTTGTTATAAGTTTTCTGTTTGCTTTTTTTTCCATCTCATTCAGTTTTCTTGCTGATATGAAACTTGCAATTTTCTTTTTTAAATTTTCTTTCTTTCTTTATTTTTTTTATCAGTCTCCCTTTTTTTTAAATTCTTTTGAGGTCTTTCTATTTAATCATCTCTTATGGGATTTGTAAATTGTTTTCTTTTAATTTTCTTTAGTTTTCTTGGTGTCATTAAGCTCTAGAGTATTTTCTTTTGTTTTCCATTGTTTTCTAACATTTATAACATCTTTAAAATCTTACTTTCCGTTATATTCCTTTTAGATTTCCTTTCGCTTTCAAATTGTTTTAAGCTTTTCATATTTAATGTTTCAAAACTCGAGATTATTTCTTTTTTTCAATTTGTCGTCTTTTCTAATTATTATAGTTATGTTTAGCTCTCCCAGTTTATTCACTTTCCTGATTCTTGACACGTAGACTCACTCACACCGTTTTCCCTCTCCTTGTAATGTTACGAAACTCCAAATTAATTTCTAGCTTGTCGCCTTTTCTAAACGTTATTGGATCTCATTATATCTTTCCAAGTTTACTAATTTTCCTAATCGTTGACACTTAGACTCACTTAGACTGTAATCTCCTCAGCTATCCCTCGCCTTGTAATGTTACGAAACGCGAAATTACTTCTTTCTCGTCTTGTAATGGTTAAGAGCTGTACTGGAACCCGGCCACACTAGATAACCGACCTAGCACATTACCATCTTGCCGCTGAACCACCGCCTTGCTTCCCTGGGCTTGAAATACTCTTAGAAACCTTGCCTTTGCTTCGTCGCGTGTTCAAACAGCCGCCTCTCCAGCAATTTTTATACCCGGCAAGTCAATTAGAGAAGCTGAGGAGTTCATGTCTTTGTCCAAATGAGACTCTGCATTTGCCTTCCTTCGGGTCAGATGAGATCCTGCGTCTTTGCCACAGGGGAGAGTTTAAAAGTCAGGTTATGTATGTATATGTTATCTTCTTTCTTCTTTCTTCTTGGTTTTTCTTTGTTTTCTTTTGTTGTTGTTCTTTGTTGTTGTTGTTGTTGTTGTTGTTGTTGTTGTTGTTGTTGTGGTTCTTGTTTTTTCTTCTTGTCTTGTTCTATTTCTTGTTCTTTCTTTTTCTTTCTCTTCTTTCTTCTCTCGTTCTCGTTATCGTGATCTTTTCATAGTTTTTTTCTTCTTCCTTTTCTTCTCGTTCTTCTTGTTCTTGTTATTCTTGTTCTTGCTCTTATTTTTGTTCTTGCTCTCCTCCTCCTCCTCCTCCTCCTCCTCCTCCTCCTCCTCCTCCTCCTCCTCCTCCTCCTCCTCCTCCTCCTCCTCCTTCTCCTTTTTCTTTCTCTTCTTTACGCCTCCATTTCCTCCTCTTCCTCCACCACCACCAAATGAGTCTTTGAATTGCCCGGCCATTATTCAAACACTTAGTAATGACACTGCTGCAAAATTAATTCTTTATTAGTCAAGCGAGGCCAGTAATTCCCTCAGTCTGTCACGAGGCAATCTGAGTGGTGCCATTTGTCACCATTCATTACGACGACACGTGTAAAGGGAGGAAAAAAATATAAAGGGAGAAAGTTGTGTAATTTTCTCTCAGGTATTAAATAAAGTGGTTTTCTTTTTTGTTGATATTTTTCAAAGGGTGTTTTTTTTATAATTTTGAAAGGGAGGGTGTCTTTTTTTTTTTGTCTAAATTTCAAAGGGAGGGTGTTTTTTTGGTCTAATTTTCAAAGGGAAGGTGTTTTTTGTCTAATTTTCAAAGGGAGGGTGTTTTTTTGGACTAATTTTCAAAGGGAGGATGTTTTATCTATAATTTTCAAAGGGAGTGTGTTTAATGTAAAGGGTGTGAAATATTAAAGGGGTTAGTTTGTATCATTTTCTCTCAGTTTTTAAAAAGGGAGGGTGTATTCATCTTCTATTTCTAAAGGGAGAGTGTACTTTTCCTCAGCTTTAAAGGGAGCTCTTAAAGGAAGAGTGTATATTTCCTCAGCTTTAAAGGGAGCGTGCATTTTTCTATCATTTATAAAGGGAGGATGTATTTATCTCAGCTTTAAAGGGAGCGCGTAATTTTTTCATCAGTTTTAAAGGGAAGGTGTATTTTGGTGTATTTTGATGTATTTTGCTATCAGAATTTATAGGGAGCATGTATTTTTCCCTATCAGTGTTTAAAGAGAACATGTATATTTTTCTGTCATTCCTAAAGGGAGCAATAATTCCCTACCAGTTTCTAAAGGGAACAGGCATATTTTCTGTCATTCCTAAAGGGAGCAATAATTCCCATGTATTTTCGTATCAATTTCTAAAGGGAACAGGCATATTTTCTGTCATTCCTAAAGGGAGCAATAATTCCCATGTGTTTTCGTATCAATTTCTAAAGGGAACAGGCATATTTTCTATCATTCTTAAAGGGAGCAAGCATTTTCCTCTCAGTTTCTAAAGGGAGGGTGGCGAGGGTGGTGGCATGAGTAGTAAGAGTCATAGAGATTAATACACGAGTTAGCAAAAAGAATGACTGCACGGAATAACGGGATTACTTCTCGTCTCCCTCAACTTCTGAAGGCTTCCCGGAAATCATTACAGTCTTCCCGCGGGTGTGGAGGTGTGCAGGTGTGGAGGTGTGGAGGTGTGGGGGGTAAAGGAACAGTGGACCGGGTGGGAAATCTTGTCTTGTCAGTGTTTTTCAGTGTTCTCAGATGCAGTTTGGGGAGTTTTAATTTTTTACTTGTTTTTTTTTGGTGATACGAGGCTGGGTTGGTGATGGAAGTGTTGTAAGAGACGTTGAAGTTAGTTTAGTTGTAGGTATAGTGTGTTCAGGTGAGTTTTGACGTAATGAGGAAATGGTGGGAATTCTTTAGCCTGGAGGAGAGTTTTGCACCTTCACGAAGCCATGTTTCATTCGCTAGTTGGTACTTTTGACTTTAAACCAGCTGGAAAAAAAAAAATTAATAAATGAAATAAAATAAATAAATAAAAATAAAAATAAATAAATAAATAAATAAAAATAAATAAATAAATAAATAAAATAGAATACAGGATAAAAAATATATATACTGAGAAAAAAATGAATAAAATAGTCACGTGA
>NC_087196.1:6328357-6340857 GCF_035594125.1 Scylla paramamosain | reverse complement strand
GTTGTTGTTGTTGTTGTTGTTGTTGTTGTTGTTGTTGTTGTTTTCTTCGTCGTTTTCTTTTCGTTAACTTTATTATTATTATTGTTATTATTATTATTATTATTATTATTATTATTATTATTATTATTATTATCATTATTGTTATTATTGTCATCGTTATCGTTGGTCTTGTTCTTGTTATTGTTATTGTTGCTGTTGTTGATGTTGATGTTGTTGCTGCTGCTTCTGGTATTACTGTTATTTCCTCCTCCTCCTCCTCCCCCTCCTCCACTTCTCCCACACCCACCCTTCCTCCAGCCACATTTACTCTGTCGTACGCATTCTTATTCAAATTCGTACACAGCTATTTATTATTATCATTATTTCTGTTCGGTGTGTTTTTGTGTCGCCGCCTTTCATCAGAGCCAGGCGTGAAATACGAGTGTGCTAGGCGACAGGGAGAGGCAGGGAGAGAATTGGATGCCTTTTCTTGGTAGTGGCGCCCTTCTCATTCACTCCTCTATAGATTTTCCTGGTTATTGTTTATTTGTGTGTCTTTTTTTTTTTCTGTGTGTGTGTGTGTTTTTTTTTTTGTCTATTAGTGTGATTGAAATTATGTGAATCAGTGCTGCTATTATTATTACTATTATTGTTTATGTTGCTTCTACGACTACTGCTACTACTACTACTACTACTACTACTACTACTACTGGGGCTTTATATATTGTATTTGTTGTTGTTACTTCTTTCATTTTTTATTTATATTTTGTTTTCTTTTTTCTCTTTCTTTTTTTTTGTTTGTTTCTTGTTTTTTGTCTTCTTCTTTTTCTTCTTCTTCTTCTTCTTCTTCTTCTTCTTCTTCTTCTTCTTCTTCTTCTTCTTCTTCTTCTTCTTCACCATCACCACCTTCATCCTCACCATCACCACTGCTATCGTCATCATCATAATCTTTTCCTCATTATCAAAGTTTATTTATTTTTTCATTTCATTGCCATTTTTTTTCACCACCACCACCACCACCACCACCACCACCACCACCACCACCCATCTATCAAGTTCCCAGTGAATTTAAAGCAATACTACCTTGACTGAGTGAAGACTTCTAACCTTTAAGTCTTTCCTGGGCCTCTTTATCACAGCTGATGTACTACGTTAGATTTATGACTGTACACACACACACACACACACACACACACACACACACACACACACACACACACACACACACAAACAGACAGAAATTAAAACCCACAAGTATAAAAGAAGGAAAAGTTAGAGAGAGAGAGAGAGAGAGAGAGAGAGAGAGAGAGAGAGAGAGAGAGAGAGAGAGAGAGAGAGAGAGAGAGAGAGAGAGAGAGAGAGAGAGAGAGAGAGAGAGAGAGAGAGAGAGAGAGAAAGTTATTTAAACTGGAAGGATTAATGAAAGAAAGAGAAAAAAAAAACTACTGCGAGATTAAAAGCTGCAGATGGATATGAGAGAGAGAGAGAGAGAGAGAGAGAGAGAGAGAGAGAGAGAGAGAGAGAGAGAGAGAGAGAGAGAGAGAGAGAGAGAGAGAGAGAGAGAGAGAGAAGAGTAAAATTCCTTCGCACCTTCCCGTCCTTTCTTGGCCATTTCCATGAACCGAAGAGTCTCATGGGAAAAACGAACATGTATTAAGATAGTGTTATTATGAGACCCTTTATATCTACGCGGCCAGAGACACAGGGAGAGAGAGAGGGAGGGAAAAAGAAAAGAGGGAAATGGACCAAGAGAGCAGAAGGAAGGAGGGGGAAGAGCAGGAGGGAAGTAAAATAGACCATAAAGTGTTAGAAAACTGAAAGGGTCTGTCGTTGGATATTTTCTCTAAGTGCGGTGCCTCTAGTCAGCGAGAATTTGGGAAGAGAAGTGAGAGAGAGAGAGGGAGGGAGAGAGAGAGAGAGAGAGAGGGAGAGCGCAGGAAGATGATGGGCTAAATGATCTTTTCTCTCAATCCTACCATGTGAAAATTTGGGTTTTGTTGCGGTACAAAGGTGTTTTCTTGTTTTTCTCTTGTGTTCCTCTTGTTTCCTGCCCCCCCCACTCATTGTCCTCCCTCCTCCCTCGTGCGGCGCGTGTTAATGAGGAAGGTGTGTTTGTCTTTTGTTTACCTGGGCAAGGCTTGATTGGGGGAGGGAAAGTGAAATGATTGGAAAGAAACGTGATGGAACGGTATTTTTTTTGTTGGTTTTTGGTTTTATTTTTTGTTTCTCTCTCTCTCTCTCTCTCTCTCTCTCTCTCTCTCTCTCTCTCTCTCTCTCTCTCTCTCTCTCTCTCTCTCTCTCTCTCTCTCGTGCAATATAACAAAAAATAAACAGATAAATGAAATAAATCAATAAATCTATAAATAAAACAAATGAATAAATCAATGTAATGAAATAAATATAAAAAATAATAAGTAAAAGATAAATAAATGCGATAATAAGAATTAAGATAAATGAATGAACACATGAATCAATAAATAAACTGTTTTAACCCTTCCTTTACAAAAAAAAACATATCACTTTGAGTTCGCTGTAATCTTCAAGCTGTGTCAAGAATGTATTTAAACTAATATTGTGCTACTTAAGTGTTTAATATGGTAATTTCAAAGGATATCAGGGAATGTACATGTTGGTAATAGAAAAATAGTGTTTGTATGCACGCACTTTTGAATCTGATATTTGTGATGTAGATGATAAAAACGTTAATTATCATTTTCACAATTGGCAGAATCTGTTTGGTTGATTTGATGAAATTATGCTCATTAAACGTCACCTGTGCCACCTCGTGCATGATACCTGGATGTAATTAGTGGCGGCTGTTATATAGGTGGTGAAACTCGCCACTAAAATGATACTTCTTCACCACCACCACCACCACCACCATCATAATCTTTTGTTCTCATTTTCCGCTTTTTTGTATGACTTTTTTTTCCCACCACTGTAATCTCAAAAATTCCTGACTCCATCGAAAGTTATCAGTAAAAAAAAAAAAAAAAAAAGAAAAAAAAAATATTCCCCATGTTGTGTCTTTCTTGCTCTGAAAAAATAAAGAAGACACCCGTTTTCTAAGAGCAGCGCAGTTTCTTCTTGATATTTTTCTTACTATTTCCTTGCAGTGAATGTTACGGTTCACTGCCACATATGGGAGTCCAGGGCCTGCTAAAGCTGTGTAATCTGACCTGCTCATGCTCTTCTCGCCAACACACAAGGTCAGTTTCTAGATAAGGCCGCACACACACGCACAAACGCATATGCTGAACACACAAGACTGCAGAAAATTGTCCTCCCTCTTTACTACATGACTTTAGAAAACGGGATGAGAAAGGCGGAGAAAACGAGAGTATCGGGGCAGGAGTATAGTAGTTGCATTACCGGGAATAGCAAGGAGTTTGTTGGTGTAAAGCCGAGTGACATTTGCTATAAAAAGCGTGGCTGCTATCATAGAAAACGAGCGTCTCACTGAAAGCAGGAGTATTTCCACGTCGCAAAAAACGGGAGGTGGTGTAAAAAGTAGAATATTGGATACGGAAAAGTGGAAAGAAACGGCGTGATTAAATAAAAGAGGTAAAAAAACTGATAGTATTGTAAAAAATGAACAAAATAATTCTACTGCGTATAGGTGTTAGAGAAAACGGTTATTTGTTGTAAAAGTTTAAAGAATCATAATAAAACTAAGGAAGAGACGTCATGATTAAAAAAAAGGGGGGGAAAGAAACTGATAGTATCGTAAAAAATTAAGAAAACAATTTTATTATGTATCGGTATTAGAGAAAACGTTTATTTGTTGTAGAAATTTAAAGAATCATAATAAAAGAAAGAAAGAAACCGTGATTTAAAAAAAGAAAAAGGAGATATTCGAGAAAAAACTTTTATTTGTTATAGAAATAAAAAAAAAAACATGATAGAAACAAAGAGAAACGTCGTGATGGGAGAAAAAATGAAAATTGATAGCTTCGTAAAGAAATGAACCAAACGATTCCATTTGGTCTAAAAACGAAGCTATTAGAAAAAAAAAGACGTACATACAAAACAAAACAGTTATGTATTTGTTACAGAAATAGATAAATAAGAAAATATCGAGATAAAAACAAATAATCAAAATGAAAAAAAAAACTGATAGCAAACTAAAACGAATAAAACAATTCCATTACGTATAAAAGACGAGAAACTGTTAGGGGAAAAAAACATGTACACAAAAAAAATAAATAAAAATAAATAAATAAATAAACACGTAAGAGAAAGAAACACATCATGATAAAAAAAAAAGAACAATACAATTCCATTACGTATAAGAACTAAACTAAAAAAAAAAAAAGTTCGTCAGATATTCACGTTAAAAAAATCGCAATAAAAAAGAAAAGAATTGGAAAAAGAAAAATTAGTATCCATCATTTGCTTACAGAACGAGATTTAAACAAAGGAGGATATAGTGTTATGAAAAATATATATGTTTGTTATAAAAAGAACGTTTTGATGGACTGTGATAAAAACAGATCGTATCGTTACAAATAAATAAACAAATAACATAAAATAAAAGGGAAAGAAACTACAAGATGAAAGAAGAAATAAATAGATAGATAAAAAAGACTACTGGATAAAAGATAACTATAGAAAAGAAAGTGTAAGAGAGAGAGAGAGAGAGAGAGAGAGAGAGAGAGAGAGAGAGAGAGAGAGAGAGAGAGAGAGAGAGAGAGAGAGAGAGAGAGAGAATGGGCGTCATAGAAAACAGGGTGAAAGAAAACGGAATTCCCTTACCTTCCCTATCTCATAAAAATACACGGCCATAATTAAAGCAAAACAAAACGGTAATTATCAGAAAGAAAAAGGATACACTGTAGGTAAAAAATATATATAGAGAGAAAACAATAAAAAAATAAAAGAAAATGCGAGTCTTGCAAAAAATTATTCTCTACAAAACTAAATATCCTTAAATAAAATAACGTATACTGCCCATTAACTATATGAAAAGAAAACGAAGGTATTAGATGAAAAGAAAACGAAGCTAATGAACAAAAAAGAAAATTAAGCTACTGAAAAAGGAGAAAATAAAGGTATTGAACAAAAAGAAAACGAAGGTATTCAACAAAAAGAAAACGAAGGAATTAAACAAAAAGAAAACGAAGCTATTAAACCGAAAAAAAAGGATAAACTATTAAAAAAAAAAATACACACACAAAAAAAAAGTCATAGAAAACGAAACTCAAAGAAAATGAAGCGTAACACACTCACGTCCCCGCACAGTATTGCCAACTTAGGGAGTGCTTGCTTGTATCCGCGCAGCTGGCAACACTGATTCCAAAGATATTACTATTATTAAAACGTGCATCCAATCTGAATTTGAACGAAGGTTTCTTAAGCTTATGGAAATTACCTTGAGGGAGTGAAGGGGGGAGGGGGTAGGGGAGGAGGGAAAGAGGAGGAAAGTGAGAGGTAAAAGAACGAGGGAATGAAGGAATGGGAGTGAGGAAAGGAGGGAAAGAGGAGAGTAGGAAGAGAACGAGGTGATGAAAAGAGGAGAGGGTGATGGAGGTGGAGGGGAGGGAAAGAGGAGGGAAGAGAAGGAATGGAAGACAGAGGGAGGAAGATTAGGAAAGTGGAGAAAAGAAAAAAATGGAAAGGAAAGTAGGAGAAAGTAAGAGGAAAAGGAGAAGAGAATTAAGCAGGGGAAGGAGGAAAACGAGAAAAAAGTGAGATGATGGAGGAAAAAGAAAGAAAGTGAGGGTAGAGATAATTATGGAGGGAAATGGGAGAGTGAGGGGAAGGAAGGTAGGTGAGGAAAGAAGAGGGGAAAAGGTGGTGATGGTGGATGACGAAAGGGAAAGAATGAAGGGAAGGGGAAACAAGGGGAGGGAGAGTGAGGGGAAAGAAACAGATGATGAAAAGAGGAAGAGAGAATGAAATGATGGAAAGGAAGGGGGAGAGAAAGGGGTAGATGTGGGAGATGGAGGTGATAAGGGGGGAGATGAGGGGAGAGATGGAGGGGGAGAAGGAATTATTGAGGTGATGATGAATGTGAGGGGAAAACTGGGAGGGGGAGGAGAGGAAGGGGAAAGAGAGGGGAGGAGGGAGGAGAGTGAGGGGGAAAAAGAATCGAGGTATGTATGAATATTTTTGTTTTTTATTGTAATTATTTTCTAACATATATATTTATTACTTTTTTTCTCATCTTCATTTTTCATTCTTTATCTTTCTCCTTCCTTTTATTCATTTTTCTTATAACTTCTATTTTCTTTTAGTATTATCTTCCCCTATTTTTCTTTTCTTTGGTCTTTTTCATTCTTTTCTCTTCTACCTCTTCATTCGTTCATTTTTTTTATCAATCTTCCTTCTCTTCTCTTCTTCATCCATTTTTTCATTGCTTATTTTCTAATTTATCCTCTCCCTTCTCTTCTCTCCTCTGCTTCATTCACTCGTTCATTCTGTCGTTCTGTCTTATTTTCTATCAGTTCTCTTCTCTTCCTTCTTCTTCTTCTTCATTCATTGTTTCATCCTCTATTTTGTTTATCAACGTTCCTTCTATTCTCCTCCATTTATTCTCCTTAATTTTCGGATCATTCTTCCTTCTCTTCTTCCCTTTTTTTATTCATTTTATCCATTCTTCCATTCACTGTTTTCTTTCGTACCATTCCACTTCCTTCTCTTCTTCTCTCCTCCATTCATTCTTTCATCCTGTCCTCTGTTCACCATCCACTGTTTCTCACCTCTTTTCTCATTCCCTTCTTTATTCACACGTTTATTATCACTTCCCATTTTTCCCACTCTTATCTGTTATTATTATTATTGTTATTTACCGATAAGTAATTTTCACCTCCCTCCTTCGCACCTGTAATTATTTCCTTCAGGTATGTGTCGTGTTCATTATCAATTTATATTGTTTATTTATCTCGTTTATTAATGAGAATTTCCATTACAAATTAAGACAAGAGAGAAGTAATGACTCAAAGACGAAGGATTAAAGGAAGAACAAATAAATAGAAAGAAAAAGAGTTAAAAAAAAAGACGAAGAAGACCTAAGCAAGTGAGTAAATGAAAGGAAATGACGTAGATAATGATAGAAATGAGAGATAGAAGAAGATGATGAATGGAATAAGATTAATGATACGAGGAAGACATAATAGTGCGAAAAAGGGAGAAAGGAAAGACAACAACATAGAAAGAAGACATAGGAAACAATCAAAAGACGTAAGTAAAAGGGAAAAGACACAGAAGATAATAAAAAAAATAAAGAAAAATAAAAAGAAGGTGGATGGAAATAAACCTGAAGAATATCACGAGAATGGAAAAGGAAGAAGCAAAAGACGAGAAAATTTAAGAAAAGACATTAAGGAAAACACAAAAAACGTAACAAAATGAAAAATAAAACAATAAAGGGACAAAACAAGACAAAAGCACAAGAAAAAGAAGAAAAATATAGCAAGAAGAGACGGAAATAAGAGGAGATGACAATACGACGTAATAAGTAATAAGAGACAAGACGTGGCAAGAGAAAGAGACATAGCAAATAGATGATAAAGGACAGGAGAAGAAGAAAAGATAAAAAAAATAAGAAGGAAAGGCAGGAAGACAAAGAAAACATGAAGAATGACATGAAGAAGAAAAAAACGTAGAAAAAAGAAAACAGCAAATAAAACAGATTACATGAGAGAGAGAGAGAGAGAGAGAGAGAGAGAGAGAGAGAGAGAGAGAGAGAGAGAGTCACACCCACATTATAAATCACCAGGTAAAATAAGACGAAAGAAAATGGAACACCTTTAATTAACACTGGGATGATTCAGGCGACCAATCAGAGACCGCCACGTCACGTCACGATGCAGCTGACAGCCAATCAGAGCCAAGGACTGCAGGATGACGAGCCAATCAGCTTGCGAGATAAGGTTCCCGAGCTGCGAGACTGAAGCTTCGAATGAGATGAATGAATGACACACCAGAGAGAGAGAGAGAGAGAGAGAGAGAGAGAGAGAGAGCGTCTGGATTCAAGAGTAATATGAGAGGAAATATTATGGAAGAAGAGGAGGAGGAGGAGGAAGAAGAAACGAGAACAAGAAATAAATAAAAAGGTTAATAAAAACAAGAAAAACAAAATTTATAACAACAACAGCAAAATGAAAAAGATAAATAATCAGGAATAAAAAAGAAACACACACAAAGAAAGAAAGAAGCAGGAAATAGAGAAAAACAAAGAGAACAATGAAGGAAATGATGAAGACACGGCAATGCACAATCAGGAATAAGAAAAAAAAATGAAAGGACAAAGGAGAAGAAAGAGAGAGAGAGAGAGAGAGAGATAAAAAAAAAACTCATAATCTACTGAAACCAAATACACACAAAAAAAAAAAATAGCAAAGAAAACGAATAAATACCACCACTAAGTAATAAATGAATGAACAGAATGAACAGATCAATGAACAAATAAACAAACACGAGTGAAAAATATCGAGGCAAGATTTATACAAGAGAAGAGATCAGTAACTTTTTTTTTCCCTCATACTTTCGTTCAGCAAAAGAGAAAACGAAATATAACGCAGCGTGAAATGATTTGGTTTCATAAATTTAAGTTTTCATTCCCAACGTGTTATTTTTTTTGCAGATTAATTGTGATTCGCTTCTGTGTTGTCTGTAATACTGGAAACTATGTCATGTTGCGGAGGTAGAGTTATTCTGTGTATGTGCGTGTGTGTGTGCGTGCGTGTGTGTGTGTGTGTGTGTGTGTGTGTGTGTACCTTGTATTAAACTGTATATGCTCGTAATCTTGTTCCGAGGTTTACATTCATTGATTGGCGTGTGTGTGTGTGTGTGTGTGTGTGTGTGTGTGTGTGTGTGTGTGTGTGTGTGTGTGTGTGTGTGTGTGTGTGTGTCGTTATGTATTAGTATGTGCGTATAATTATATTCCATGGTAATTTTTTTCTAATAATGTAAAGTGTGTGTGTGTGTGTGTGTGTGTGTGTGTGTGTGTGTGTGTGTGTGTGTGAGCGGTAATTGTGACAAATACAAACCAAAACCTCAACACATCACAAACCCTAAAGAGGAGGAGGAGGAGAAGGAGGAAGAGGAGGAGGAGGAGGAGGAGGAGGAGGAGGAAGCAAAGAGAGAAAAAGAGGAAAAAGAAGAGGAAGGAGAAGAAGAAGAACAACAATAATAATAATAACAACAACAACAATAACATCAACAACAACAACAACAACAACAACAACAACAACAACAACAACAACAACAACAACAACATCCCAGCACACCCCAAATTAAAACTCCCTTTAAAACCCTCCCCCCACCCACAGGAGGTACTGGTATGCAGGGGCCATGGGGGGGAGGGGGGTAATAGTGGTAGAAGTGGCATGCTTGTTAAATGGTTGGTATAATTTGGTATTTTAGCGTTATTATATTGTGCATTATGGGAACAGTGAGTCATAAAGAGTAGTTGTTGCTGTTTATTAAGTGGCTTTCTCGCTTAACTGTTCGTGAGAGAATGAGTTTTTTTTTTAATATTTCAATTTTTATTTTTATTTCTTCATTTCATTTTTTTTTAGGTAATCTTTGTTTTTTTCCTCCCTTTTTTTTTCTCTTTTTTTATTTATTTATTTTTTTGTGTGTGTTTGGTAAAGGTTTGTTGCATTCATAGTCTTCTTTTTACATTGTTTTCGTTTTTTTTTGTTTTTGTTTCTCTGTTTCTTTCTCTTTTTATGAGGTAAACTTTTTCTTTTTGTATTCATGGTTATTAACCCACCGCTTAGTGTGTGTGTGTGTGTGTGTGTGTGTGTGTGTGTGTGTGTGTGTGTGGATGGAACTTGTTTTTACATGTTTGGTGGATAGTATTGTGTGTGTGTGTGTGTGTGTGTGTGTGTGTGTGTGTGTGTGTGTGTATCAAACAGCCACGTATGTTTGTAATATAACTATGCTGTTTGAGTTAACTTTACTAATCTAACTACAGGAACAGAGAGAGAGAGAGAGAGAGAGAGAGAGAGAGAGAGAGAGAGAGAGAGAGAGAGAGAGAGAGAGAGAGAGAGAGACTACAGAACAAGAGAAATGTGTGTGTGTGTGTGTGTGTGTGTGTGTGTGTGTGTGTGTGTGTGTGTGTGTGTGTGCCACCCTCCACACATCTGCTGCTCAAGACCTGGAGGATTAACCGTCAAAGCAACACTGCAAGCCACACCTGAGAGGCAGAGTTGGGTGGCGAGGCGCGACGGTCACAGAGAGAGGGAGCGGCTGACTGTAAATGACGAGATGATGAATGAATGAACGAGTACATGGGTGGAATGAGTGAATGGTTGGATAAATAAATGGGTGATTGAAAGATTGGATGGGTAAATGGGTGGATGGGTGGATCAATATGTGATTGTTTGGATGGGTGGATTGATGAATAAATGGGTGAATAGATGAATTTGTGAATAAGTAAATGGATTAATGACTGAATGACTGAGTGACGAGTATATCATGTATGTTTGTATGAATACGTATATGTATTTATTTATATTCATAGTACCTTCTCCTAATCTCCCAGCAGGTTACGATAAATATAATTACTTGCATATGTATTTAAATAACTATATCTATATTTGCACTAGCTCCTCCCCGCTGTACTTTAACCATAACTATTTACAAGTATATATGTACAATTAGTAGCAACAGGAAGTAGTATATATATTTTTTTAACATGTATCTTTATGTATATATTGATAAGAACAGCACCTTATAACACACGCAGGATATAGATAGATAGATAGATAAAATAAATAGATAGTTTTATTGACAGGTGCTAAAAAGAACAGGGACAGACAGGTAAGGGTACAAGCAAAGTAGACAGGACAAAGGTAGGGGGTAGACAGAAGGGCAGGGGGCAGGCAGGGTGAGCTAGACAGGGTAAGTAGGTAAGTAGGAGTAGGGAGGTTGAGTAAAGACCTTGGTATGGACAGGCAGGGGTTGGCAGGGGTAGGCAGGGTTAGGTGAGCTAATCCCTCACACCTTCCTTCATCCCTCACGCTGCCGTCACCCTGCCTGGCAACTCATTATTCACCCTGAGCGGGATACATTAGAGAAAAATTCACTCAACGGCGGCAGGGTGAGGGGAAAGAAGGGTGCAGAGAGAGAGAGAGAGAGAGAGAGAGAGAGAGAGAGAGAGAGAGAGAGAGAGAGAGAGAGAGAGTTGAAAATTGTTGGTGTGCTTACAATAATGATTCACGTTTAATGAAAAATAAATATGTAAATAAATCTTTGGGGAACGTGAAACATACTTAGGGTACCAGTTACACACACACACACACACACACACACACACACACACACACACACACACACACACACACACAGTAATTGGCACGCAGATTGTCAACACCATCAGTCTTGACTATTCCCTATCCTCCTCCTCCTCCTCTTCCTCCTCTTCCTCCTCCTCCTCTCCTCTCCCCCTCCTCCTCCTCCTCCTCCTCCTCCTCCTCCTCCTCCTCTCTAACTGGCTGATTGGGTCCTATTAACACCAGCCAATCAGAGACGAGGAAATCAGCACATGCGAGTCTAATGGTTGTTAGTAGAAATTTGATAATTCTAATTCAGACTTAACTTGTTGATTTTTTTTTTCTCCTCGCAACTTTCTCTGTGTGTGTGTGTGTGTGTGTGTGTGTGTGTGTGTGTGTGTGTGTGTGTGTGTAACAGGTCACATACACGAGTTTACTAATGAGCGTGAAAGTCATAACACATACACACACACACACACACACACACACACTGCAACACTGTCTCATTCTGCAACACAGCATTTTCCTTTATTTCTTTTATTTCTTTCCCTTTTTTCCTCAGGTCCAAATCTTTTCACTATTAATTTCTCCAATTTTTACCTCCTTTATCACTTTCTTTCTCCATTCCTCACGTTTTTAACCGTTTCTTTCCTTTTTTCCCCTTTTCATCTCTTTTCTTTCCATCCTTTCCTTCCTCCTCTCTTCCCCAATCATTCTCATCCATCGTTTTTCCCTTTCTTTTCCTTTTCCCTTTATTACTTCTTTGTCTTTCATCTTCTCTCTTTTCCCTCGTATTACATTCCTTTCCCTTCCTTCCTTCTCTTTCTCCCTTCCCTTTCTCCCTTCCCTTTCTCCCTTCCCTTTCTCCCTTCCCTTTCTCTCCCTTCCCTTTAAATTCGTGCAAAGGTTTTACTCTCCTGTTTGTTTTGTTGTTATTTCAGTCTGTTCATTCCAGTCGCAAGGATTAACGCTCTCTCTCTCTCTCTCTCTCTCTCTCTCTCTCTCTCTCTCTCTCTCTCTCTCTCTCTCTCTCTCTCTCTCTCTGTTTTGCCGTACGCCATTAGTTTTATGGTGCAGTGTTTATATCTTCGCAGAGAGAGAGAGAGAGAGAGAGAGAGAGAGAGAGAGAGAGAGAGAGAGAGAGAGAGAGAGAGAGAGAGAGAGAAGGATGTATAAAAAAAAGGAAAAAAATATATAAAGAAGGGAAAGAAGAAAGGAAGGAGAGAACGAGGAATAAAAAGATAAACAAGACAATTAAGAGGAAATGAAGAGTAAACCACGAGAGAGAGAGAGAGA
>NC_087196.1:6315857-6323357 GCF_035594125.1 Scylla paramamosain | reverse complement strand
CCTGTGTCTCTTTTTAAAGCTAATGCAATAAAAAAATACTGAATTCACCACAATATTTCGTTCTATACTTTTTATTTAATATTTTTTCTGTAATTTCTAATGTTTAGCAATTATTATCATGGACGTAAATTACATTGCAGCGTTTAATTACATGCATGTCACTCTGTTTTGTTTAAATTTCTCCTCTTCTGTTTAAAATTATCGTACTTTTTTTAATATTTATTTTGACCTTCATTTGTTTTCTTCTTTGCTGGTGTCACTTTCATCTTCCAGCAATCATTATCATCATTTTCAAACATTAATTCCATTCCAGCGTTTAATTTTCCATGTTTCATATTCATCCATTTTCCCATTTGTTTCCTTCTTTTCTAAATATTATCTTATCTATCATTTTCCACCTTCCAGAAGTCATTATCTTCACACTTTCTTCATTCCATCAATTATTCTCCTACGTTTTATTCCTTTTTCTTCTTTCCCCACTCGCATTTTTCTTCCTTCCATTCTTTTCTAAATATGGCCTGTGCTTCATTTTCGTCATTTTTATTGTGTCACTTTCAGCTTCGTCACATTCCAGACACTTAATCCATTCCAAACATTAATTCTCCACGTTTCATATCATTTTCTCTCCCCATTCCCATTTCCTTCCCTTCCATTCCTTCTTAAAATACACTCTGTCATTTTCATTGTCACCTTCTACTCCCAAACAATCATTACCATCGAATTTCAAACACGTAACCCATTCCAGCAATTAATTTCCTACATTTCAAGCTCTCTTCTTTTCCCCATTTCTTTTCCTTTCATTCTTTTCCTCCCCCCCCTCTCTTTTTTTTTCAGGAAGGGACGGTCATAAATCGCAACTTTACGCCCCGAGGTCACGCTGGGACGAAAATTATTCACCCAAACTTATTCTTGCTCATGTAGAATTTTTCACTCCTTCCTCCCCTCATCCCCCCTTGCCCCCTCCACCCCCCCACTCCTCCCAATGCCTCTGAAACTATGAATTTTGAAACGTACAAGCATATTTGGCGTTTTCAGTCGACTTTCATTATTACTGGTGAAAGAATGCGTGGCTTCAAGTTAACCTCCTCTTCCTTCTCCTCTTCCTCCTCTTCGTCCTCCTCCTGCTCCTCCTCCTCGTTCTTCTTATGCGTATTATTCCTGTTTTTCTTCTTGTCTCCGTCTCTCTCTCTCTCTCTCTCTCTCTCTCTCTCTCTCTCTCTCTCTCTCTCTCTCTCTCTCTCTCTCTCTCTCTCTCTCTCTCTCTCTCTCGGCGTCGTGTCTCCGCCATTTTTCATTGTTTTCTTATATTTTTTATTTTTTATTTTTATTTATTTTTTTTTTGAGTCAGAATGATTAAATTTCTTCGTGATATTTGTACTGTTGTCTGTTTTCTTTTCTTTTTTTCTCTTATCTTTTCTCTTTTATTTTTCTCTTCTTCTTCTTCTTCTTCTTCTTCTTCTTCTTCTTCTTCTTCTTCTTCTTCTTCTATACTATTACTACCTTATTTATTTTCAGCTTTTATCACTTTTTCTTCTCTCCTCTTCCATCTGCAACTTTTGATTCTCCTCCTCCTCCTCCTCCTCCTCCTCCTCCTCCTCCTCCTCCTCCTCCTCTTATTAATTGGTTTCGTATTTAACTTCTACTCCTCATTTTAAGGGTCTTCTTGTTTCTCCTCCTCCTCCTCCTCCTCCTCCTCCTCCTCCTCTTGTTAATTGGTCTTGTATTTAATTTCTACTCCTCCTTATAAGGGTCTTCTTGTTTCTCTTCCTCCTCTTTTTTCCTCCTCCTCCTCCTCCTCCTCCTCCTCCTTCTGAATTTCTCACGTTTCTCCTTATTTACTTCAATATTTTATCATCTTATTCAAATACTTATTCAAATTCCTCCTCCACCTCCTCCTCCTCCTCTTCCACATACTCACCCACATCAAGACCCGGAACCTCCTCCACAACATTAGGTCTTGTGGGTGTGGCTGTGATTGTGGTGGCGGCTGTGCACGCCCACACAGCCGCCCACGCCCGCAGCGCCGCCCACCGCCCACGCCCCCGCGCCCATGCTGCAGCCAGGCGGGGCGGTGGGGGCTCGGGGGAGAAGGAGCGCTGTGGGGGAGAGAAATAAATGCGTTAGTTTGTGAAAGGTGATGTTTTGTTTATATTTGTGGTGGTGGTAGTGGTGGTGGTGGTGGTGAAGGTGGTAGTGGTGGTGGTGGCGGTGAAGGTGGTGGAACAGTAGTAATTCTCCTTAAGTACCTATTACTACTATAAGTGTAATAATGATAGTTACCACTACTAATGATAATAACAATAACAACAACAATAATAATAATAATAATAATAATAATAATAATAATAATAATAATAATAATAATAGTAATAATAATAATAATAATAACCTAACCTAACCTAACCTAACCTAACCTAACCTAACCTAAACTAACCTAACCTAACCTAACCTAACCTAACCTAACCTAACCTAACCTAACCTAACCTAACCTAACCTAACCTAACCTAACCTAACCTAACCTAACCCTAACCTAACCTAACCTAACCTAACCTAACCTAACCTAACCTAACCTAACCTAACCTAAGCAAACCTAACCTAACCTAACCTAACCTAACCAAACCAAACCTAACCTAACCTAACCAAACCTAGCCAAACCAAACCTAACCTAACCCAACCTAACCTAACCTAAGCAAACCTAGCCAAACTAAACCTAACCTAACCTAACCTACTACTACTACTACTACTACTACCACCACCACCACCACCACCACCACCACCACCACCACCACCACCACCACCAGGAGCACACACAGGTACACATAATCACAGTCCTAATAACTTGCATCACTCCGCCTCTGCATTTTAACCCCGCCAATAATTCTTCGCGTCTCACCTGCGGGCAAAAAATGTTAATTAAATGCCGAGCCTCATAAAGTACAAAATTATACCTGTGTCTCTCTCTCCCCCACTCCCCTCCTCTCCCCTCCCCCCTTTGTGACACCTGGTGGGGCGGGGGCATGGGGGAAAGTTTGAAAAGATTAGGGTGATTTTTTTTTATTTTATTTATTTATTTTTTTTTTTTGCAGTTCTGAGTAATTTTCTACTTAATGGTGAGAAAAGAATATTTTTTTGTTTTTTCCTTATTTTTTCTTCTTTTCTCCTCCTCTTTCTTCCTCTTCCGTATCCACTTCTTTCATCTTCCATTTATTTTAATTTTTCTATTACTTACCTTTCCTTCATCTTCTATTTGTTTTTCCACCTTCTCCTCTTCCTCCCCTTCTTTCTTCCCTTCCGTCAGAGAAAGGGAGGAGAAAGAGAGAGAACAGGAGAACCCAAGAGAAAGTAAGAGAAGAGAGAACAAGAGGCGTTTGGGTGGAAGATCATGAGGGAGGAATGTAAGGAGAAGGGAAGGGCGAGAGAGAGAGAGAGAGAGTGACAGGATAGAGGGACAGGAGGAAGGGGGAGGGGGGTGCAATCTTACTGAAATGAAGCTTAGTGAATAATATATTTAATTTCAGTATAATATTCACGTAACATTTGCTGTGAGTTCGTTTTCTTAGTCAAACATCGTCAGGTGATTAAGGAAACAGGTGTGAGGCAGGTAAGGGAAGAGAGAGAGGGGGTCTGCAGTGAGGGAGCGTACAGGAGGTGAGGGAGGTGAGTCTGGGGAAAAGGGAGTGGGGAATGTGAAATGTAGGGGGGACAGGTGTGAGGCAGGTGAAGGAATTAGGGGGGAGAGGTGTGAGAGAGAGTTAAGTACCTTGAAATATAATAATGATAGTAGTAGTAGTTGTAGTAGTAGTAGTAGTAGTAGTAGTAGTAGTAGTAATGATGATAGTAAGACAAAAAAACATCATTATTTTATATTTTTATGTGGAAAAATAGTAGTAGATGTAGTAGTAGTAATAGTAGTAGTAGTAGTAGTAGTAGTAATGATAATGATAATAACAAGGCAAAGCTACAACATAATTATCTTTCTGTGTGTGTACAAAAGTCGACTAAACTAAGAGGAAAGGTTTGTTTTTATTTAATTAGCAGATGGATTTAATTAAGAACACTTGGCCTTGTGGGAAAGTTTGCATTAAGCACCGGGAGAGAGAGAGAGAGAGAGAGAGAGAGAGAGAGAGAGAGAGAGAGAGAGAGAGAGAGAGAGAGAGAGAGAGAGAGAGAGAGTGGGGGGTAAGAAAAATATTCGTAATGGAGTGAGTGAGGCTGGAGGAAGTGGTTTTGTTGTGGCTGATACGCACACACACACACACACACACACACACACACACACACACACACACACACACACACACACACACACACACACACACACACATACATACAGTCTCCTCCTCCCTCAGTTCTTCTTCTTCTTCTTCTTCTTCTTCTTCTTCTTCTTCTTCTTCTTCTTCTTCTTCTTCTTCTTCTTCTTCTTCTTCTTCTTCTTCTTCTTCTTCTTCTTCTCCTCCTCCTCCTCCTCCTCCTCCTCCTCCTCCTCCTCCTCCTCCTCCTGGCACGTAATTAGAAAACAGAGCAACGTTACAGATAAACACACTAAACCTCTCTCTCTCTCTCTCTCTCTCTCTCTCTCTCTCTCTCTCTCTCTCTCTCTCTCTCTCTCTCTCTCTCTCTCTCTCTCTCTCTCTTATCCTTGATCTACATATGTTCACACCTCCCCTTGTGTGTGTGTGTGTGTGTGTGTGTGTGTGTGTGTGTGTGTGTGTGTGTGTGCGTGCGTGCGTCCGTGTGTTTTAAGGCCTTGCGTCGCTCATAAATGTTTGTTGAGGATGTTTGGTTTCGTTGGGCGGGAAGGAGTGAGAGGAAGCGGGAAGACGCGGCGCTGCTCTCCTTCCTTGTAGACAGCGAGAGGAGTAGGGACGGAGAGAGAGGGAGAGGGACAGCGGGAGGACAGCGGAAGGACAGGGAAAGGACTGGGGGAGAGTGTGTTATGGTGGGTGGGGTGGAGGTAGGGCGGGAGGGAGAAAAGGTGGGCGGGAGCAAGTGTGGGTGGCGATAGGGCGGGAAGGAGGGGAGGGCAAGAGGGAAGGAGGATAGAGCGAGAGGAGAAAGGGAGAAGGGAGAGAAAGAATGAAGAGGGAGTGAGTTTCCTGATACTATTAAGGAGGAGGAGGAAGAGGAGGAGGAGGAGGAGGAGGAGGAGGAGGAGGAGGAGGAGGAGATAATTTCTTTTTTGTTTTGGAGGGAATGAAGGAATAGAACGAGGAGGGAGGTAGGAAAGGGAGAGAATAACAAGAGGAATGAATAATAGGATGATAATTCAGGAGGAGAAGGAGAAAAGATGAAAGGGAGGAAGAGAAGGATGGATTAACTTTATAAGGAAGGAAGGAAGGAAGGAAGGAAGGAAGGAAAAATAAAGTCATTAGATGCAGTGTTATAGAGAGAGAGAGAGAGAGAGAGAGAGAGAGAGAGAGAGAGAGAGAGAGAGAGAGAGAGAGAGAGAGAGAGAGAGAGAGAGAATCAGACAAATTTATATATACAAAAAGAAAAAAAAACAAAAAAAAGTAATATAAAGACGAAAAGAAAGAAGAGAAGACGAGAGAGAAAAAGAAGAATAGGAAGAGGAGAAGAAGGAGAGAATAAAAAAATGTGAATGAAGAAGGTTACGGTAAAGAACAAGAGCAGAATGATAATAAGGAGAGAGAGAGAGAGAGAGAGAGAGAGAGAGAGAGAGAGAGAGAGAGAGAGAGAGAGAGAGAGAGAGAGCAAAAATAAAATAAAGAAAATGAGAGGAAAGAACGGAATAAAAAAGAAAACATGAGGATCCCGAAGAAGGAGGAGGAGGAGGAGGAGGAGGAAGAAGAGGAGGAGGAGGAGGAGGAGATAAAATGGGATAAAGAGGAGGAGGAGGAGGAGGAGCAAGAAAATATAGAGAAGAAGCAAAATGAAGAGAAAAGAGGAAGAGAAGAGTAAGTAAGGAAGATCAGAAAGAAAAAAAGAAAAAGAGGAAGAGGAAGAGGAGGAAATGAGAGAAAGTAAAAAAACAAGAGGAAAAGCAGGAGAAAAACGAAGAAGAGGAGAAGGAGAAGAAAGAAGAGAAAAAATGTAAACAGGAAGCAAAGAAGAAAAAAATAGAAAAATTAAGAAAAGAAAAATTATGATGATAGGAGATAAGAACAAGGAAGAAAGAAATAGACAAAAAAAGAGAGAGGAGAAGAAGGAGAAAGAGGAAGAGGATGAGGGCATTAGGATCGGAAAAATTAAGAGGAGGAAAGGAATAATAATAAGGAAGAGCAGGAGGAGGAGGAAGAAGAGGAGGAAGAGGAGGAGAAGGAGGAAGAATTTTTTTTTTCAGTAACTCTTTCAGATTTCGTAACTTAATATAAAAGAAAAAAAATATCAACAAAGGTTTACAATATTTACAGCGCTAAAAATGTGACGTTTTGCTGAAATGAAGAGAAACAGGCGTTATTTACAATCCAACAACAACAACAACAACAACAACAACAACAACAACACAAACTGGTCCATTTGTTGTGTTTTTGATGTTTCGTTGTGTTTCAAAATTGTTGTGTGTTGTTTGTGTGTGTGTGTGTGTGTGTGTGTGTGTGTGTGTGTGTGTGTGTGTGTGTGTGTGTTTCGGCTTTCGTGTGATGATTGATGGTGAGGAACGAGAGAGAGAGAGAGAGAGAGAGAGAGAGAGAGAGAGAGAGAGAGAGAGAGAGAGAGAGAGAGAGAGAGAGAGAGAGAGAACAAACACATAAACACATAAGCAATAACAAAACAAAAAAACAAACAAACAAACAAACAAACAAACGTATCCATACACACACACACACACACACACACACACACACACACACACACACACACACACACACACACACACACACGCAATGTATTACAGATAAAAGGAAATAAATGAAGCGAGAACAATAACAAAAGGATATTAATACAGTGAAATTAATAAGAATAAAACCACTACATCTATTTACTGATTAACTGTAAAACAATAACAACGTAAACTTAGGAGCACTAATAAGTATCAATGAATCTTCTATTTTAAACTCTATTCAAACTCTCGTGGTTGATTTTTTTAGTTTTGTTCTTAATCCCTTTCAGACTTCACAAACGCATCTTTCTGTCGTTCTTTCATCGACAGAGAAGCTTTTACATATTAATCACGATTTTGAGATTGTTAATTTTTGTTTTGTACTGCAGTGTGTTCAATAATTCTTGTCACTGTAGTCTTACATTGTGTTTTCCTTCTGGTTTATGTAGTGTGACTGAAACATGCACTCACACACACACACACACACACACACACACACACAGATAGACAGATCAATAGATGGATAGATGGAGGGACAGATAGATGATTTATTGTTCATAGTTTACGTAAAAATCACACAAATGTATATTATGTCAACATCTGTAACACATAAAACATTAACTAGAAAAAAAGATCACCCACACACATACACAGACAGACACACAGACATACAGACAGACAGACATAACTCAATCCCCTAATAATTATAATCCGCAAATAAA
>NC_087196.1:6305857-6310857 GCF_035594125.1 Scylla paramamosain | reverse complement strand
GCTTCCCTCAATGCGTCCACCTCCTTGGCATGCTGGGAAAAGAAAAAGAGAGAGAGAGAGAGAGAGAGAGAGAGAGAGAGAGAGAGAGAGAGAGAGAGAGAGAGAGAGAGAGAGAGAGAGAGAAAGGAATGTTTGAATAAAATATGGTGAGGGTGTTTAGCTTGATTTAATTGTTAGTGGTAATTTTGTTTGTTTGTTTGTTTGTTTGTTTGTTTGTTTATTTGTTTTATTTGTGCTCTTGTTGTTTATTTTATTTTTATGAGTTTATTTTATTTTGTTGATTTATTTTGTTTGTTTGTTTGTTGTGGTTTTGGCTGTTTTTGTTTCTGTGCTCCGATTATTTCCCTCAATTTACAAGTTTTCCATTATTTTCCCTCAATTTACAAGTTTCCGTTTATTTCCCTCAATTTACAAGTTCTCCCCATTATTTCCCGTCAATTTACAAGTTTACGTTTATTTCCCTCAATTTACAAGTTTCCGTTTATTTCCCTCAATTTACAAGTTTTCCATTATTTCCCTCAATTTACAAGTTTCCGTTTATTTTCCTCAATTTACAAGTTTTCTTTTATTTCCCTCAATTTACAGGTTTCCGTTATTCCCCTCAATTTACAGGTTTCCGTTTATTTCCCTCAATTTACAAGTTTTCCATTATTCCCCTCAATTTACAGGTTTCCCGGTTGTTTCCCTCAATTCTGAAGTTCCCAAATGGTTGTTTCCGTCAATTATAACATATCGTAGTGGAACATCTAAATCACATTATTCTTCTTATTTTATCTTTTAAATGCACATTTTTATAGAACCAACATGGCTTAGTGGACAGACAGACAGACAGACAGACAGACGGACAGACAGACAGACACAGACCAAAAGATACAGGAAAAAAGACATTCAGACAGACAGACACAAAAACAGGCACAAAGAAGGAAAGAGGACACGTGGCGAGTTATTCAGTCACGCAAACTAGAGATTAAGAAGACAAGGAGGAGGAAGAGGAGGAGGAGGAGGAGGAGGAGGAGGAGGAGGAGGAGGAGGAGACGTAAAAGAAAACGTGCGATAGTGTTTAAGAGAAAAGAAAATGGAAAACACTAAACAAAAACTGTAAATTAAATGAAGAGGATGAAAAAAATGAGAAAATGAGGAAATTAGAGAGAGAGAGAGAGAGAGAGAGAGAGAGAGAGAGAGAGAGAGAGAGAGAGAGAGAGAGAGAGAGAAGGAAAAAGTATATAAGGATCCGACCGATTTCCAATTAACGAAGGGAAAAGAGAAAATGTATCTCTCTCTCTCTCTCTCTCTCTCTCTCTCTCTCTCTCTCTCTCTCTCTCTCTCTCTCTCTCTTTGTGGAATAAAGAAAAATATATAATACATCTATTTGTATGATCAAGAGAGAGAGAGAGAGAGAGAGAGAGAGAGAGAGCAAACGAGACAAACTGAAACGAAGCATTAAAACGAACCATCAAATTTTCGAAATCCTGAGTACATTTGAACCCTCGCAATATTTCGAAGCTTCGGTTGGCTGAGCATTTCTTTGGCGGGACTCGAACCAACGAACCGCGTACTTGTGAATGGGACAAGAAGGAGACTGGATAACCGAGGAGGAACGCAAGACGTGTTTGGTATTGACGGCAAAGAGGAGGAGGAGGAGGAGGAGGAAGAGGAGAAGGAGGATTGTTTGAAGGGATGTGTGTGTGTGTGTGTGTGTGTGTGTGTGTGTGTGTGTGTCTAATTTCTTTTCTACTGTCAGTACTTAGCCCTCCTCCTCCTCCTCCTCCTCCTCCTCCTCCTCCTCCTCCTCCTCCTCCTCTAAATGGCGTACTTACCTCCTTTCCTCCTTTTTGCTTATTTATCTTTTCTTCCTCCTCTTCTTTTCTTTTTTTCTTTTCCTGAACTTTGTCGTATATTTTCATTTAGTTTAATTTGTTTTATCGTCTCCTTTCCTTCTCCTTTATTTCATTATTGCTTCATTTTATTACACTTTCTTTTGTTTCCCTTATAAAGTGGCGTTTATTCTGGAGGTTATTGTGCTGTTTGTTAGAGAGAGAGAGAGAGAGAGAGAGAGAGAGAGAGAGAGAGAGAGAGAGAGAGAGAGAGAGAGAGAGAGAGAGAGAGGTTATATTTTTTCGTTTTGTGATCTTTGTATTTTTTTGTGATTTTTTTTATTTGTTTTTTTTTATTAATTTATTCATTTTGCTTTGTACATCTTTATTATATTTTTCTTGATACGTTCTTTCTTCTGTATTCCTCTCTTACCATTCTTTACTTATTTTTTTTCTCTCTCTCTCTTCTATTTTTTTTTCAACTCATGTCACAAGAAAAACTGCTATTTTTCCATCACTCTTTTACTTTCCTGTTTTTCCAAATCTTTTCACAAACACCACAAAATTTTCCTCATTTTCTCTTTTTTTTCACTCCTTTCCCAAACATCACTTATTTTCCCTCTCTCCATCTCTCCCTCTCTCTCTCTTTTTTCCTGTTTTTCCAAGTCTCCACAATCACCACCAGCTACTCTTTGTTTTTATCTTTTTCCCTCTTTTTCCCCTCCTTTCACAAACAACACTACTTTTCCCCTCTCGCTATCTCTCTTTCTCTTTTTCTTATTTTTTTTCCAATCTTTTCACAATCCTTACCAGTTACTCTCTTTATCTCTCCTCCCTCTATTTTTCCCTCTTTTTTTCCTCTCCAGTTACAATCATCATTAATTACTTCCTCTCACCGACACTTTTTTCCCAGCATGCATTTTTTTCCCTTTACTTTCACGGGCTGGAGTCGTTCGTTCATTTATTTCCTCTCTGTTCCGAATGCACGTGTTTCAAGTTTTTTTTTTTATTGTTTTTTTGTTTGTTGTTTGTTTCCTTTATTTTCCTTGCTAAGCGGAAACGACAGTGTGTGTGTGTGTGTGTGTGTGTGTGTGTGTGTGTGTGTGTTAAGTTACTGTGAATAGTGTATTTTTATTATTATTATGAGTGGTGGAGTGGAGAGAGAGAGAGAGAGAGAGAGAGAGAGAGAGAGAGAGAGAGAGAGAGAGAGAGAGAGAGAGAGAAATGGTAAAGGTTTCAGTGTAATCGGTCATTCAGTTTCTCTTTCCCCTAAACTCTCTCTCTCTCTCTCTCTCTCTCTCTCTCTCTCTCTCTCTCTCTCTCTCTCTCTCTCTCTCTCTCTCTCTCTCTCTCTCTTATAAGTAATAGTAATAATTTTAAGCATTATCTTGATTTCGTGATTATGTGTGTGGTGTTTAAGCCTTTAGTCCCTCCTTCAGTGGTGGTGGCGGTGGTGGTGGTGGTGGTGGTGGTGGTGGTGGTCCTGTCACCTTATTAAAACACTAACACCAAATTATTGGATCATTTATCGCTCTTCTTTTGTCTCTCTCATTATGGAAATTGTGTGGGAAGGAATGGTCTCTCTCTCTCTCTCTCTCTCTCTCTCTCTCTCTCTCTCTCTCTCTCTCTCTCTCTCTCTCTCTCTCTCTCTCTCTCTCTCTCTCTCTCTCTCTCTCTCTCTCTGCGGTTATCCAGTTAATGCAGCTTTGTGTGTGTGTGTGTGTGTGTGTGTGTGTGTGTGTGTGTGTGTGTGTGTGTGTGTGTGTGTGTGTGTGTGTGTGTGTGTGTGATCTATCTGTTTATCTGTCCATCTAAGTATCTATCTATCTATCTATCTATCTATCTATATATCTATATGTTCTGCCTATTCATCTAACTGTCTATCCATCTACCCCCCCCCACACACACACAAGTAGATAGCGGCGGCGGCGGTGGCGGTGGCTGTGGCTGTGGCTGTGACGGTGGTGGTAGTGGTGGCAGTGGCAGTGGTGGTTGTGGTGGTAGTGTCACACAGCGTCACGATAAATCTGGTCTCCATTTATAAACGCGGCGATTTGTCTCACCTCACCCCGGCGTTCCTCAGGTGCCTCGTGGGTGACTGTTGGCGAGGCGAGGGAGGGATTAGTGAGTCTTTCTGGTGCTCATACACGGCAGGACAGCATCGCGGCGACCTTAACCCTTTGATGACCGTGAATTTTCCTGGAGTTTAACCCTTTCACTGGTATATTTTAAATTTTTCTGCATATTAAACTGCTGACATTTCTTTAGATTGGCGCTTATAGATAAATAGATAGTTAAAAGTATTGAAATCTTGTTAATCTGTCACTAGAACTATAAAAACACCTTTAAAAACACAAATATAATCTAAAAAAATAATTTAACCGTAATACAAACCTAACTGCATTACTGAGACTGTCACAAGATACACGGGTTTGGCAGGCGATTACGTGAAGAAAATGGAAGTATGTGCTTGCAGGGGGAACTTAAGTAATCGAGGAGTTTCTGCGCTGGAGGGAGAGCCGAGTGTGCGTGGCTGTGTGTGATTGGTTCGTCAAATGCTTAATCTTCAGGAGTGATTGGTGATTATTTTATTGCTTGGTTCTTCCTCTTCTTGTCCTAGTTTTTGTTTTCCTTGTTTATTCTTTTTTTTCCCGTTTGTTTTCTTTTTTGTTTTCTCGTTATTTTATTTTCTTTGTCTTTTTTCTTTTTTTTTTTGTTTGTTTCTTCTTTTCGTTGTTTTCTTTCTCTCTTTCTTGCTGTCTTTCTTCTTTTCTTCTTCCCTTTTCATTTTCTTCTTCTCCTTCTTCTCCTTCTCCTCCTCCTGCTCCTCCTCCTCCTCCTCCTCCCCATCCTCCGTAATTGACTTGAAAGAACTTCATTTTCGACTATTATGAAAAGCGGTCGTGGAATCTGAATTTTCATGTTTTTTTTTTTTTTTACATTTTCATTCTCTCTTTTTTTTCTTATCTTGCGTGAAAAAGAGAAAGAAAGAAATTGCGTGGAGGGAAACTACTTTATGTGTGGCAATATTCTATACTTTTATTTCGTGTCTCTGGGCTGAATATTTACGAAAAAAGTTAAAAAAAATGCATTGTTTTATTCATTTTTCTTTTTTTTCTTTTTTTTTAAAATTCTTGTAGCGCTTACGTAAAATATTGTAGTCCTCCCTCGTAACGTTTTCTGTGT
>NC_087196.1:6295857-6300857 GCF_035594125.1 Scylla paramamosain | reverse complement strand
TATTTTCCGTTGTATGTTTCTGTTTTAAGTATTTCCAATTTCTCGTATTTTCATGTTTCCTCTGTACATACGAACGTGTAAACTTCCCTCTATGTACATATTTCCACATTCACTAAGGCTTACATTTCCATTTCACTTCATCATAAAAATATTCCTACATTTTATTTCGCTATTTTCCCTTCAATATATATCTCAAGTATATATATAACTCACTTTTCATGTATTTTTCACTCCATCACAAAGATATTCCCCCCTCGTATCTGTCTGAGTCACGTGATCCATGACGTCACGAGGGGCTGGCCAATGAGGAGGCAGTATCATCCTCCCTTTGTACCTCTCCGCCAATCGCGTGTCAAGTAGCTTCGTTTGTATTCTGGTTTTTATTTTCACTGCCCGTAAAACTTGTAACTTGCGAGTATTTGTGTTCCCTGTCTCCAATTTTTTTTTTTTTTGTTTTCTTCTGTTGAGTTTGTGTTGCAGATTTGTATATATATGTTTTGTGTATGTGTATTAGTGCGCATACATGAATACATACGAGAGAGAGAGAGAGAGAGAGAGAGAGAGAGAGAGAGAGAGAGAGAGAGAGAGAGAGAGAGAGAGAGAGAGAGAGAGAGAGAGAAATATATATATGTGTCAAGAAAGTAAAGTAACCGAATTAATTTAGTGCGGGGGACGAAAATTTATCAAGAGAGTAAGTAAAGGTATTCAGATTCAATTAGAGAGAGAGAGAGAGAGAGAGAGAGAGAGAGAGAGAGAGAGAGAGAGAGAGAGAGAGAGAGAGATTCCATTTTTTTATCTGTAATTCATATTTTTCTCTACTTTTGCGTTTTTTTTTCTTTTTTCTTCCTTTCTACGTAATAGTTGACATTTTGTTTTTTTTATATTTTCTGTACTTGTTTTTCTTTTTTGTTTCTCCTTCCTTTCTTTTTTTGTTGTTTTTTTTGCCGTTTTCTTGTTTTATCTGTTTTCTCTCAGTAACGTTAAGTAGATTTATTCCTTTTGTCTTTTTTTTTCTTTTTTTTTCTTTATCAACTTCAGTGAGAATATTCTTTTTGTTTAATATTTCTTTTTTTTTTCATTTGTCAGTAATGAATAATAGTTTCTTTCCCTGCTTTTACTCCTTTTTTTTCCTCTTCTTCCACTTCTGACAACAACAAGTCTATTTCTTTTTCTTTTCCTTTACTTGCCTCTTCTTCAGGTCTCGGCAAAAGCTAATATTTTTTTCTTTTTTCTTTTCATTGTTGCAGCATTTCATCGGACGCTTCACAACATGTCTCCTTGCGGTAAGTTGAGAATTTATCTTTATTTTTTAGTCTTCGTTATGTGGCGTCTCCTTCAGAACAGTTTTGTGGTGAGTCTTACATTTTCTGTTTCAATTATTTGGTGGCTCCTGAGAAACACGTCTTTTTGAAGCAATTAAGACAGAGTTCACCTTTCTTCTTTCATTTATTCTTCACCTCCTCCAAAACTTGCCTCATTGCGATAGGTTAAAATTTACCTAACTCTTCCTTCAGTTATTCGTTTCCTTTTCCCAAACTTCATAAAATTTTAAAAAGTTTACTTCCAAGTTTATTCAACATTTCCGGTTTCCCACACTGATGCTTCCAGAACCCCCGCTGGATATCGACTAAAGTTATCAAATAGCAAGTTTAATTACGCGTTACCTTCGTCTCATTTCACGCCAAACAAGCTGCGAGCCGCTAATTCAGTTTTTATTCTTTGTTTTCTGTTCCCAAATACACTTATAACATTCACCACAAAATTTCACCTCTTGATTTGCATGACAAAGACTCCTGCTCGCTTTGCTGTTACTGTGGTGGTGTGTGGTCAGCTGTGCACCACCACCACCACCACCACCACTACCGCTACTACTGCCGGCTACACCAGCTCCACCATAATCTTTGTTTTTTTATTCTTTTCTCTCTGTTTTTGCTTAGATTTTAAGTGGGTCAGTTTGTAGGTTAGTTATTTTGTTAGTTGGTTAAGTTATTGGTCAGTTAAATTGCTAGTTCGATAGCTAGTGCGTTAACCAGCCACTCAAATAAAGAGTTAATTGTTTGGTTAGATAAATGATTAGTTGTTTTAGTGAATCTCCCAGTCAGTCAGCCAGCCAGTCAGTCAATCAGTCAGTCAGCCAGCCAGCCAGTCAGTCAATCAGTCAGTCAGTCAGTCAGTCAGTCAGCCAGCCAGCCAGCCAGCCAGCCAGTCAGTCAATCAGTCAGTTAGCCAGCCAGCCAGCCAGCCAGCCAGTCAGTCAGTCAGTCAGTTAGCCAGCCAGCCAGTCAGCCAATCAGTCAGTCAGCCAGCCAGCCAGTCAGTCAATCAGTCAGTTAGCCAGCCAGCCAACCAGCCAGCCAGTCAGTCAGTCAGTCAGTTAGCCAGCCAGCCAGCCAGCCAGCCAGTCAGTCAATCAGTCAGCCAGCCAGCCAGTCAGTCAGTCAATCAGTCAGCCAGCCAGCCAGTCAGTCAGTCAGTCAATCAGCCAGCCAGCCAGCCAGCCAGTGTTTAATTTTCTCCTGTTGCGCTTAGAAAAAAAAAAAAAAACGAACTAAATAAACAAATCAATAAAAAAACAAACATTAAATCTTAAGTGAATGAATGAATAAATGAATAAACAATACTCTCTCCACCACCACCACCATTAGCTTACTGTTTATGCTCCACTGTCTCCACCACCTCCACTTCCCTCAGAACCTCAACACCATCCCTAATCCATCCACCATTACTTTGAGGGCGTGTTTTGGTGGAGCGGAGGGAGAGAAGGGACAGGAAGAGGACTGCAGGGAATACAAGTGGAGGGAAGGAAGGAAAGGGAGGGAAAGTAAAGGAAGGGAACGGATGGGAAAAGAATCGAGGAAGGAAAGAAGGAAAGAAACTAGAGGAAAAGGAAGGAAGAAGGGAAAGAAAAAGAAAGGAAGGGAAAGAAAGGGAGAAGGAAAAATAAAGGAAAAAAGGGAGAAAAACAAAAGAAAAATAAAACCAAGGGAGAAAAAGGAAGGAAAGGAAGGAAAAGGAAAGAAAACAAAGAAAGGAAAGGAAGAGAAGAGAAAGGAAGGAAAAGGAGAAGAGAAGTGAAGAGAACTCTGAATTCCTATAATCACCTGGCCCTTCCCTCCCTCCTCCTCCTCCTCCTCCCCGTCAGGACACAAAGGGCGTGGCTGCGGTGCTAACTTGTGCAGGAAACTTGAGCAAACGTAAAGATGAGGGTTACTTTTCTATGTTCCCCTTCTGCGTCTGGGGGTTCGAAAGAGGGGCGTGAGGACAGGCAGTGTACGGCAAACCAATTCCCTATTCTCCTTTCTCTTCCCTTCCTTGTCATCATTTCTTATTTCCTTTGTCGCCTCGAAGGAAGAGAGGGCGGGAGAGAATCACTGTGCATTGTGATCATCTGCTTCTGGCCACCAATCATTGTATATCTTAATCATTTGCTTGTTATGCTTTTAAATTTACTTTCTTCAGAGGTTCGTGTGATAAGAGGGTACCTGATAGAAGTATTTAGGAAGAATATAAGATTTAATATGTGCAAACGTATACTGAGAATATCCCTTTAAGAGCTGTGGGTGGATGTTGAGGGGAGACTAACAGCAGTGAAAGGGTTACCAGTCTGTCAGTAATCAGTATAGAACAAGAAATAACGCCTTCAAGCTTCATAAAGTTAGATTTAATATAGAGATAACAGGAAATTGGTTCTCAAATAGAGTGGTGGATGAATGGAGTGGACTCAGTAATCAGGTTGTTAGTGGTGAGTCATTAGGGAGCATTAAAAGAAGATTAGATAGATTTATGGATGAGGAAGATAGATGGAAATAGATAAGCATGTTTTATACAAGAACTACCACGTGTTTGATGGTAAAGGTCAGGATGGGGTCAACACACACACACACACACACACACACACACACACACACACACGAGTCTACCTGTTCATCTTGCTTTAGTAGGCGCTCTGGGAAATCTGAGGAACATGAGGTAAGCTTGGTGTCTGACGGTGTGTCTGTCTGTTGACCTGGTGTTTGGTGTGACCTTCGAAGTAAGCAGTGATTTTGGGTGATGTCTAGTAAATATTGAGGTTCCTGTGATTGATTGAGTTTCGAAGTGTTTGCTTTGCTTGTTATGATGAGGGAGGAAGTGAAGGTAGTGGGTGTGGTGATGCTTGGTTAGGTTGGTGAGTTTAGTGTGTGTGTGTGTGTGTTTTGAAGTGTCCTCTCTCTCTCTCTCTCTCTCATCTCTCTCTCTCTCTCTCTCTCTCTCTCTCTCAATAACCAATTATACCTAACTAGACAAAATCAGCCAGTTTTCTCCTGTTTTTCCCTACATTTTCCTATTCTCCTAAGTTTCCCTTTAAAGGATGCTAGTTATTTATGTATATCCTGTTTTTTTTCCCTTTTTTTCCCTCTAGAGAACACTTAACGATAATTCCTTTACATAAAAAATGGCCAATATTATCGTTATTCTTATAAATGTCTATGTATACCACCATCTATGTATACTTATCTCTATACACACTACATGCACTATACATTACACTGGGCACGTTGTATAAGTCACTATAATCACAGTGAGGAGAGAAAAATATGTATTGTGAACTGAGAATACTGTGTGTGTGTATGTGTGTGTGTGTGTGTGTGTGTGTGTGTGTGTGTTTCCATTAGAGGCGAGTAGTGTGTGGGAGAGGTACTAATGTTGGTCCTTATCATTCTCTCTCTCTCTCTCTCTCTCTCTCTCTCTCTCTCTCTCTCTCTCATCTCTCTCTCTCTCTCTCTCTCTCTCTCTTCTCTCTCTCTCTCTCTCTCTCACTTCGTCTAGTATATTTTTCTCTCTTTCTTTCCGTTCTTATTTTTCTTACTTTCTTCTCTTTTTCTATTTCCTTGTTCATTCTCGTGTTTTTTTCTCGTTTTCCTCTAATTTATTCTTTCGTCTTGCATTCATTCAGTTTATTTATACTTTATTTATTTATTTTTCGTCATTCATTCTACTTTTCTCTCATTCATTCTTTTTTT
>NC_087196.1:6288357-6290857 GCF_035594125.1 Scylla paramamosain | reverse complement strand
TAATTAATGACGCTCAGGTGGCAGTCTTGTAAAATACTGTAAAATAACCTTGTGCTTGAGACAAATTTATGAAGCCTTGGTCCTGTCCTCCTCCTCCTCTTCTCTTCTTCTTCTTCTTCTTCTTCTTCTTCTTCTTCTTCTTCTTCTTCTTCTTCTTCTTCTTCTTCTTCCTCCTCGTTCCATTTTGTAGTTTCGATTATTAATATTCGTGCTTCGCCTCAAAGTTGCAACTCACTGTCAACTTTTCTTGCCCGTTGTTGTGGGTCGTGTAGATTTGGTTAGCTGGTGTGGTTATGAGGCAGACCAATGAGGTTAGGTTAGGTTAGGGTTAGGTTAGGTTAGGTTAGGTTAGGTTAGGTTAGGGTTAGGTTAGTTTAGGTTAGGTTATGGTTAGTTTAGGTTAGGTTAGGTTAGGTTAAGTTAGTTTAGGTTATGGTTAGTTTAGTTTAGGTTAGGTTAGGTTAGGTTAGGTTAGGTTAGTTTAGGTTATGGTTAGTTTAGTTTAGTTTAGGTTAGGTTAGGTTATGGTTTGGTTAGGTTAGGTTAGGTTAGTTTAGTTTAGGTTAGGTTAGGTTAGGTTAGGGTTAGGTTAGGTTAGGTTAGGTTAGGTTAGGTTATGGTTAGGTTAGGTTAGGTTAGGTTAGGTTATGGTTTTGGTTAGTGCAATGGTGGTTTTGTTTGTGATGCTTTTGTGTTGAGATGTTTTGTTTTTCCGTGAGGTATTTAACTTAATTATGGCAAGTTGTGTTCCTTGCTGCTGTATTGAAGAGATGCACTGTTTTCATTGGCTGGCTAAACTTTATGATTAAAAGATGCTCTGATTTCTTTTAATGCCATTTGATGTCTAACAAACCCAATTTGACTTGACCTGACTTATCTTACCTATTAACTCAACTTAATGTAATATAACCTAATGTATCTTTTCATATCGTAGCAGTATACACACTAATTCAATCCTGACTAACCTAATGTAAGCTTTATCGGAATTAGAGAAACCTAACCTAACTTAACCTAACCTAACTTAACTTAACTTAACCTAACCTAACTTAATCAAACCTAACCTAACCTAACTTAACCTAACCTAACTTAACTTAACTTAACTTAACCTAACCTAACCTAACCTAACTTAATCAAACCTAACCTAACTTAACCTAACTTAACCTAACCTAACTTAACCTAACCTAACCTAACTTAATCAAACCTACCTAAGCTAACCTAACCTAACTTAACCTAACCTAACTTAACTTAACTTAACCTAACCTAACCTAACTTAATCAAACCTAACCTAACCTAACCTAACCTAACCTAACCTAACTTAATCAAACCTAACCTAACCTAACTTAACCTAACCTAACCTAACCTAACCTAACCTAACCTAACCTAACTTAATCAAACCTAACCTAGCCTAACCTAACTTAACCTAACCTAACTTAACTTAACCTAACCTAACCTAACTAATTAATCAAACCTAATCTAACCTAACCTAACCTAACCTAACTTAACCTAACCTAACTTAACTTAACCTAACCTAACTTAATCAAACCTAACCTAACCTAACCTAACCTAACTTAACCTAACCTAACTTAACCTAACCTAACCCAACTTAATCAAACCTAACCTAACTTGACCTAACCTAACCTAACTTAACTTAACCTAACCTAACCTAACATAACTTAATCAAACCTAACCTAAAGTAAACCTAACCTAACTTAACTTAACTTAACCTAACCTAACCAAATAAAACAAAGCAAAACAAAAAGTAAGTTAACCTAACCTAATCTGATGTGCATTTTACAAAACATTACTAAGAAAAGATTGAAAAAGGGAAATATTTCAGACCTCACAATCCAAGGTGAGAGAGTCGGAGGAGAACACAGAGGCAAGGCGCAACTCACTCTCTCTCTCACTCTCACTCTCTCTCACACAAGTATTATATAGAAAACACATGATATTTTCCTCCCCTCTATTTTTTTCCTTTAGTATACCCAAGCAGCAACATTCACCCGTTTTCTATGACAGTATTCGTCCCATTTATTCCCATTTCCCTTCGAAGCCGCACCTCGTTTTTCTTCAGTCTCCGTTTTCTTTAGGGGGGGACTTAGTAATACAGCCACCCAACATCTTCATAAACTTAAACCAAACTTTGCTGCCTTTTGCTTCAAATCCCTTAACTTGGTGGCCTGTGGAGGAGGAGGAGGAGGAGGAGAAGAGGAGGAGGAGGAGTAAGTTCTTCCACTCTTCCACTCCACATCATGAAAACCTCTCCACTCAGACTTGTAATTCCTTTCATCTCTCTCTCTCTCTCTCTCTCCTCTCTCATCTCTCTCTCTCTCTCAATCTCTCTCTCTCTCTCTCTCTCTCTCTCTCTCTCCCCAACACTCTCCTCATCCACTAACCCCCATTTCTCTCCCATCACCCCCTCCACTACACCCCATCACCCCCTACCCCACTCCACCCACCCCCCCAACCTATCTACCCTCTTTTTCTCCCTCCCCATCCC
>NC_087196.1:6280857-6283357 GCF_035594125.1 Scylla paramamosain | reverse complement strand
CTCCCTCTCCCTCTCTCTCTCTCTCTCTCTCTCTCTCTCTCTCTCTCTCTCTCTCTCTCTCTCTCTGCTCTCAAGAGGGAAAGTCACAAGAGGAAACACATCAGTCGGTCTCTTGGCGGGAAACAAACCTCATCTGTCTAAGGTTAATGTGAGAGAGAGAGAGAGAGAGAGAGAGAGAGAGAGAGAGAGAGAGAGAGAGAGAGAGAGAGAGAGAGAGAGAGAGAGAGAGAGAGTACAGGTAAACAAATAGGTAAAAATAAGGTATGTAGGTAAAATATAAAGATGAGGAGAAGGAAAAAAATAAAGAAGAATGAAAAAGAAAGGAAAAAGAAAAAAAGGAGAATAAAAAACAGAACCAGAGAGAGAGAGAGAGAGAGAGAGAGAGAGAGAGAGAGAGAGAGAGAGAGAGAGAGAGGATGTTAATGGATGCAAGATGTTCTTAGGAATCTGTGATTTTGGAAACACTGCAACTTTAAGAAGGTGAAAAAGAAGAAGAAGAAGAAGAAGAAGAAGAAGAAGAAAAGAAGAAGAAAAGAAAAAGATAAATAAGACACACAATAAGCAAGAAGAAGAAAAAGATGAAGATTCAATAACAACAACATCAACAACAACAACAATACTACCACCACCACCACCACCACCACCCCTAGCCAACGTCCGAAAAAAATAAATAATCACAAAAGAGAGAGAGAGAGAGAGAGAGAGAGAGAGAGAGAGAGAGAGAGAGAGAGAGAGAGAGAGAGAGAGAGAGAGAGAGAGTTCCAATGCACGAAGAATAAGATGAGAGGGAGAAAAACAAGGGAGGAAAGGAGGAGAGGCAAAATGTGTCCCAAATCTCCTAAATGTTTTGAAATATCTGTTTTATCAAGACTCGATTTCTTCCTCACGCTTCAATTTCACTGGAAGGGGATGAGAGAGAGAGAGAGAGAGAGAGAGAGAGAGAGAGAGAGAGAGAGAGAGAGAGAGAGAGAGAGAGAGAGATAAGGGAGCTGGTATAGAGATTACCACGTTACATACATCCCCTCTCTCTCTCTCTCTCTCTCTCTCTCTCTCTCTCTCTCTCTCTCTCTCTCTCTCTCTCTCTCTCTCTCTTTTCATATCCCAGTATTATAGCATTTCTCTGCTAAAGAAAAAAAGAAAATAAAGAAAAATTCAGGGTAGAGTTTGCGAGAAAAATTTGTCTTTGCTCAGAATCTCTCTCTCTCTCTCTCTCTCTCTCTCTCTCTCTCTCTCTCTCTCTCTCTCTCTCTCTCTCTCTCTCTCTCTCTGACGAGGGAAAAAAGGGCAAACACGGTCGCAAGTCACGCTAAAGAGAGAGAGAGAGAGAGAGAGAGAGAGAGAGAGAGAGAGAGAGAGAGAGAGAGAGAGAGAGTGGGGGGAGGGAATACAAATACAAGCGGAAGAGTAAGAAAAAATTGCAATATAGAAGAAAAAAATGAAAAAGACGAAGAGAAAGACTGAGAGAGAGAGAGAGAGAGAGAGAGAGAGAGAGAGAGAGAGAGAGAGAGAGAGAGAGAGAGGAAAATTTATGCTTGACTCGCGACCTGAAGTAGCAAGAGTGTGCGAAACAACTAACACCTGTCTCTTTCCCCTCTTTTTTTCCTTTTTTCCTCTTTTTCCTCTTTTTCCTCTCCTCCCTTGTTTCTTCTTTTATCTCCTCCCTTTCTCGTCCTCTTTATCTTCTCTTTGTTCTCTCCTTCCTTATACGGTTACTTTCTCGCTTTTTTTCCCATTTTTTTCCTTTTTTCCTCTTCGTCTTGTTATTCTTACATCATTATTCTTTATTATCTTCTTTCTTTCTTTACTTTCATCTTCACTTCTTTTCTTCTTTTCCTTCTTATCTATTTCTTTTTTTGTTCTTTTCCTCTTCTTTTTTTCTCTTTATTTCTTGAACTTTTCCTCCTTCTTCCTTTCCTTCTCTTCTCCTTTTGTTCTCTTATTCTCTTGTTTTCCCTCTTTCATTTATTTTCCTTCCCTTTTCTCTCTTTTCTTTCTCTCCTTGTTCATTTTAAAATTTATCTTTTCCTATTTTTCCCTTGATTTCTTTTTTTTTCCTCTTCTCTTTCCTGTTATCTCATCTCCCTTTCTCTTTTTCTCATTATCCTTTCTTTCTCTTCCATACTTTTTTTCCTTTTTCCATCTTTTCTCATTTGTCCTTTTTCCTTTTCATTCTTTTTCCTTTCTTCATATATTCTCGTTTTTTTCTCCTCTTCTCTCTCTCTTCCTTTCACAATTCTCTTCTCTTCTTCATTTTCCCTCTTCCTCTCTTTATCTCACTTTCCTCTTCTTCCTCCCTCCTCTTCCTGACACTCTCTCCTCCCTCCCTTCCTTTCTATCTCCTTCCCCTCTCCCTCTACCCCCTCTCTCTCTCTCTCTCTCTCTCTCTCTCTCTCTCTCTCTCTCTCTCTCTCTCTCTCTCTCTCTCTCTCTCTCTCTCCTCTCTCCTCTCACATGGCATCCTCCCACGCAGTTCCTCTTACCTCTTCCTCTTCCTCCTCCT
>NC_087196.1:6265857-6275857 GCF_035594125.1 Scylla paramamosain | reverse complement strand
CCTCTGCAAACACCACCACCACCACCACCACCACCACACTAACCAACTGACTGAGAAACTGATAAGCACAAGTATTCTTCCATCCACCCACTGTGCTACCATCCCCTTATACAAACACAAGAACCTGCCCTCCACACTTAGCCAGGCAGAACACGAGGCGAGCGAGGCATTAGCACGTCACTTAGGGAGTCACGAGAGGAGGGAACAAGGGAGAGGGTGCAGCATGCGATTTTGGCACTCCTCTCTCACTATAACTGTTTCCTAAAGCCACAGGGAAGATTAGTCAGGTTGTCAAGAGTGTTTCTCCTGTGCATCATGTAGAAATGCTGTTAACCTGTCACTAGAACCACAAAAACACGTGTAATTTCGCAGCTATTTTTTCAAAGGCCACAGAAATTATTAACTAGGTTTTTCAAGAGTGTTTCGCCTCTTGATAATGTAGAGATGTTGTTAATCTGTCACTGGAACCGTAAAAGCACCTTGAAGAACCCGTGCAGCCTCGTCTAGAACCTTTGGAATGTACTAGTGATGTGGCCAGCAGTGTTTCAGAATACAGGACCTTCACGCACATAGCCAGTCATTTTCTTTGGAGCCGTGACGTTGTGTGATGATTGTTAAGGCCGTTAGGTTAGGTCAGGGGGTTGTTAAGTGCAGAACTGAGGAAATTACTGGTCTTCGTTAATCATTCTGGCATCGTATGAATTATTTGAAGGAAGACACAGGAAAGAAAAATAAAAAAAGAAGGTTAATTTTGTCTCGTTACGTTACAGAAATATTGACTATGAGACTCTAGGGTTCACTTTTTGCTGACTGTTGGGGTGACTGGTAAGTGGTGGTGGTGGTGGTGGTGGTGGTGGTGGTGGTGGTGCAGCTACCCCTGTTATTAATATTACTGATGTTATAAGCTTTTTTTTTTATTAATCTTACTAATGTTTCCGTTATCGCTATTACTAAGAGTACTTTTTACTGCTACTACTTCTACTACTACTACTATTACTACTACTACTACCACTACTACAACTACTAATAATAATACTAATAATGATAATAATAATAACTATAATAGTACTAAAAATACACCATGTAGGGAAGTATTTTATTGAAGTTTGTCAAATTACAGAACGTTTTTCTCATGTCGAAATGTTTTGTACCACTTACCGTAATGAGAGAGAGAGAGAGAGAGAGAGAGAGAGAGAGAGAGAGAGAGAGAGAGAGAGAGAGAGAGAGAGCACATTTCCATCCCATCTCAAGTGAAAACATCCAAAATTTTTAGTTAACTTTATCCTTTCCTTTTCTTTTTCTCTTTATTACTCTCTCTCTCTCTCTCTCTCTCTCTCTCTCTCTCTCTCTCTCTCTCTCTCTCTCTCTCTCCTTTTCTTATTTATTTTATTCCTGCCTTCAGTTTCCCCGTGTTTTCTTTCCTTTGTTCCTTATTTCCTTTGCTTTATCCTGCATTTTCTTTTCCTCACAAATTTAACTATTATTTTGTTTCCGTCCTTTCCTGTATTTTTGCTTTTTATCCTTCCCTTGCTCAGTTCCTCTCATTTTCTTTTTATTTTTCCTTCCCGTTTTCTGTGTATATATCACATTTTCCTTTTTTCCTCATCACATTCTCCTCCTCGACACTTCATTTCACATTTATATGAAAAAAAATGACATAAAAAAAGTTTCCACCATGATTGTTTTCCTTCCTTCATGTCAAATTTTTTTAGTGTACATTTTTTCCCTTGCCTTTTTTTTTCCTCCTCGTACGCTTCATATTTTTTTTTTCCTCTGTTTTTATTTTCATGGTGTAATCTTCACGTACTCTTTTCGTCTGGCAATATCTGTCATGCATAGTACATTCTCTCTCTCTCTCTCTCTCTCTCTCTCTCTCTCTCTCTCTCTCTCTCTCTCTCTCTCTCTCTCTCTCTCTCTCTCTCTCTCTCTCTCTCTCTCTTAGTACCTTTGTCAAGAGAGACAGAACCACACACAGATTTTCTTTCTTATATATTGTTGAGCTTCTTCTCAATCTTCTTATGATAAGCTCTTGTTCTCTGTCCGTCTGTCTGTCTGTCTGTCTGTCTGTCTGTCTGTCTGTCTGTCTGTCTGTCTGTCTGTGTCTTAGATAAGCTTTTATTTTTTTCTTTTCTCGCTATTTTTTTCTTTTTATTCTCGTTTTTTTCTGTTTATTTTAATTTATGCTATTTCTATTTTTTCTGTATTAATTTTTTTTCTCTATTTTATTCGTTTTTTTTTCTCTCTCTCTCTCTCTTTTTCTATTCTTTGCTCATGTACCTTTCTTCTTGATTATTCTCATTTCCTCTTCTTTATTGTAATTTGTGTAACTCTCTCTCTCTCTCTCTCTCTCTCTCTCTCTCTCTCTCTCTCTCTCTCTCTCTCTCTCTCTCTCTCTCTCTCTCTCTCTCTCTCTCTCTCTCTCTCTCTCTCTCTCTCTCTCTCTCTCTCTCTCTCTCTCTCTCTCTCTCTCTCTGTCTCTCTCTTTCTCATACTGGTACTCATAAACAAACTTCAAACACTTGGACACTAGACACACACACACACACACACACACACACACACACACACACACACATGAGAGAGAATCAGAACCCATTATTGGACTTTGTGATGCTGCAGAGTACAAAGTGAGGATACGAAGTGAAGAGAGAGGATATAGTACCAAAGAGAGAGAGAGAGAGAGAGAGAGAGAGAGAGAGAGAGAGAGAGAGAGAGAGAGAGAGAGAGGTAGCAAGGAAGGAGTGAAGGGAGAGGAAGTTACTGATGTGGTAAGGTAGGAGAAGGAGGGAAGGAGAGAAGAAGGATGGGTAGAAGGGAAGGAAGGAAGGAAGGAAGAAAAAGGGAGAAAGGGAGAGAGAAGGATAGGAAGAAAGGAAGAGGAAGATAGGAAGAAAGGAATTAATTTGGTTTTGTCTTCACTGATGTTCCCTTTATAATGTGTGCGTGCGTGTGTGTGTGTGTGTGTGTGTGTGTGTGTGTGTGTGTGTGTGTGTGTGTGTGTGTGTGTGATTTTACCCCGTTTTCTTTAGGGATTAGCATCATACATCAGCCTATTTTAATTTTTTCCTCCCTCTTCCACAAAAAAAAATCAATAAATATTCAGAAATTTGATGTATTTGTGCATATGTGTGTGTGTGCGTGTGTGCGTATGTCCGAGTCTAAGGACACACACGCGGTGATTGCTGTGCTTTCTCTTGATTGCAGAATTTTTCCCTGCATGGCCGCGTTTGGGAAATCAGCGGGAAACAGAATATTCAGTCTTGGATGTTGTGTGGTGGCGGTAGGACAGGGGCGGAGGGGGGAGACAGCAGGGAGGGGGTGAGGTGGGGGACAGGAGGCTGGACCGGGAGGCGAGGGGCGGGAGGAGGGAAGAAGCGGGAGGCGAGGGGCGGGAAGCAAGTAGCGGGAGGTTCTGAGAGAGAGAGAGACTGGAAAGGAGGGTTTTGCAAAGGAGGGCTGGAAAAAAGGGGAAATTTTGGGAGGGAGAATCACAAAAAGAGATCTGGAAAGGGAAGGAAGGGGGTGGAAGACTGGAGAGAAGGAAGGAAGTAAAGAAGGAATGAAGGAAGAGGAAGGTATTGATGTGGTGGAGAGGAGGGAGGAAAGATGGGAAGGAAGAAAGGGAAGAGAGAGACAGAGATTAAAAGGAAAGAAGAAAGAAAGATGCTGGAAGGAATAGCTGACTGGAAGAGAAAGAATAGAAAGACTGGAATGTTGATTTTAGGAGTGGAAAAGGAGGAAGTGACTGGAAGGGAGAATAAATTTTGTAATGGATGTCTGGAAAAGAAGAATACCAGAGGGGAAACTGAAATAGAAGGAAAGATCAAATTATAAAAAGTGGAATATATAGACTGGAATAGAAAGGAACTGGAATGAAGGATCTGAAAGGAAGGGTTGGGCAAGGAAGGAAGAAATGGAAGAGGAGGAATAACGAGAAAATAACCGATAGAAAATACTGAAAGATGAATCACCGACTCAAATGGAAAGGAATGAAAAATAAACAATGAACTAGGAAGAAAAACAGAAGAGAAGGAAAAGATATTGAGGGAAAGGGATGGAAAAGACAAAGAAAAGACAGGAAAGAGAAGAATAATGGAAGATGAAAAAAAGAGGGCTGAAAAAGAAAGTTAATGAAAAGAAAACACTGAATTAGGAAGAAAAACAGTAAGAAAATGAAGAATATTGAAAGAAAGGAAGGGAGTGGAAGAGAAATGAAAGAGAGGGAAAGAGGGACATAGAGAAAGGGAAGAGGAAGAGTGAAAGGCAAGAGGAAAGAGAGAGAGAGAGAGAGAGAGAGAGAGAGAGAGAGAGAGAGAGAGAGAGAGAGAGAGAGAGAGAGAGAGAGAGAGAGAGAGAGATGATACTTTTATTCACTCTAATTTATTTTAACTCACTAAAAGGGGAAAAAAAAATATACAGAAAATATATAAAAGGCGTGAATGTGCCAAGTTCATCATAGCTGTCTGTTAAATGTTGCATCAGCGCTTCCTGGGAAAAAAATAAAGAGAGAGAGAGAGAGAAAGAGAGAGTGGCATAAAATAGGTTGAAAAAAAGGAAAAAAATAAACACATGAACAGAAATACAACCCTTTTTTAACCCTTTTCGAACATTTTTCCCCCCTTTGCCATTTTTTAGACTTTATTTTACGTGTGAACATTGCCGATTCTCATTTTATTTATTTTCATTTTTAGCAGCATTTTTTTTTCGTGTTAATTCATTTGTAGGGCGATAATGACGTAATTAATTCAGGTGCTACAGGTAATTCCCCTGATAACACCTCACCTGGATTGTACGTCTGATGGCACTGCTTGTATTTACCTGTGCCCTGCCTCACCTGTATTTGTAAGGGTTCTTTGCCTATATATATCTGTATCTTGCCTGTGTTTACCTGTATTTTTCTCACGTAAACTGTATTATTGGTCAAATCTGTATTTACTTGTAGTTTATCTCTCGTTAACCTGTCCTAGAGAGAGAGAGAGAGAGAGAGAGAGAGAGAGAGAGAGAGAGAGAGAGAGAGAGAGAGAGAGAGAGAGAGATGAAAGTAAATTCTTGGCGTTTCGGGAAGAAAGAATAATATTGCATTGTTCTCTCTCTCTCTCTCTCTCTCTCTCTCTCTCTCTCTCTCTCTCTCTCTCTCTCTCTCTCTCTCTCTCTCTCGCTCTCGCTCTAAGAAAGAATAATATTGCATTGCTCTCTCTCTCTCTCTCTCTCTCTCTCTCTCTCTCTCTCTCTCTCTCTCTCTCTCTCTCTCTCTCTCTCTCTCTCTCGGATTTGATCTTTTTCAGTATCTTTTAATTTTTTTTACCAAAGTGCATAAAAGATTGAAAAATGATCCTATAGATGGATTAATCAAGGTTGCTTCTCTTATTCCTTTTTATTTCCATGTCTCTTTTTCTTTTTCTTTTTAGTGTAGGACATTTTTCCTTTTCCTTATCATTTTTTTTTCCTTTCTGTTTCATTTTCTCTACTCGTCATTAAATTTTCATGCCCTAATTCACGTTTTTATTAACTTTTCCCTTCTTTTCTCTCTTTTCTTCAATTTTCATGTCTTCCTTTGTATTTTTTTCTTTTTCCTCCTTTTTTTCCTGTTTTCCTTTCCTTGTTTGTCAGTTTTTCTGTTTTTATTTTGATTTCTTCATTAGTGATTCAGTTTGCACGTTTTCTTTTACATTTTTCTTATTTTTACCATATTTTTCTATTCTTTTTTCTTTTCTCCTCTTTCTCCTACTTTCGTTTGTCATTTTTATTCTTTTTTTGTGAGACTTCTCCATTTATATTGTCCCTTTTTCTATTAATCGTTTAATTTTCATATTTTCTTTCATGTTCTTCTTATTTTCCCGTTTTTTTTCTTTTTTTTTACCTGGTCAATTTTTTTTCTTATTTTTACACTTTCTTTATTAATCACTCAATTTCTATATTTTCCTTCACATACTTCTTATTCTTCAACTTTTTCGCCTTTTTTTTCCATATCTTCTACGCCAGTTTAATGTTTTCCTCGTTTTTTTCCCTTTTTCCTTCTGTTTTTCACTTTTTTCCATTTCTTCTTCGCTAACTTAGTATTTTCCCTTCGTTTTTCCCCCGTTCTCCTTCTGTTTTTCCCTTTTTTTCATTTCTTCAAAGCCAATTTAGTTTTTACTCGTTTTTTTCCCCTTTTTCCTTCGCCAATTCAGTTTCCCGTACTTTCCCTTCCCTTCGCAATTGTTTCCCTCCAAAAGTTGAGGAAGGGGATCCACTGACGGTCTTTATGCGATTCAGTTTTTTTATTTATTTCCTTGACTTTTTTTCCCGTTTTCAATACCTTTATGTATATTTTGTTCCTCCCAAGCTTTTAAAAGTCGCCTTGATCTTATTTTCTTTATATTTTTCCCTTCCTTCCTTATTGTTTTTGTTTTTGTCTTGTTTTTTTTTATCGTCTGTCTTTTGTTCTGAAACTTTATTAATGGAATCGAATATATTTTTTTTTGAGTTTTTATTTTATTTATTCACTTGTTTATTTTGATTTTTTTCTATTTATTTTTGTTTTGTTTTCTTTATTCCATTTTCTTTCTTCCTCTAGTTATTGTGTTTCTCTTCCTATTATTTGTTTGCTTCATTTCCTTTTCTTTCTTTTTTTATTTGGTTATGTAATCTTGTTTCTGAAAAGTACAAGAGAGAGAGAGAGAGAGAGAGAGAGAGAGAGAGAGAGAGAGAGAGAGAGAGAGAGAGAGAGAGAGAGAGAGGAAGCATTAATTGTCTTTTCCATGTCGTATAGTTTTTGAATTAATTTCTCTCTCTCTCTCTCTCTCTCTCTCTCTCTCTCTCTCTCTCTCTCTCTCTCTCTCTCTCTCTCTCACTCTCACTCTTTCTTTACCGATTGGCACACACACACACACACACACACACACACACACACACACACACACACACACACACACACACACACTACATACGTACACACAAACGTACACGAGAGGATAAAGGATTAACTTACACAAATGAAACTGCCTTTACTATTTTTTTTTTTTTTTAACTACCGAATTACTAATGTTGAAAGTGAAATAGCCCCGCGAGACTGGCCCAGAAATAAATGAAAAATAAATGAACAAATACATAAATAAAAGAAGGGGCCAGATTCCCAAAAATTGAAACCACTTAATTGGTGAAATGTGAATCCTTTTATATTTTTAATCTTTCTAATTGGTTTGTCTTTTTTTTTTATTTGTTGACTTTATTTAACACACTGGCTTTGCTGAGAGAGAGAGAGAGAGAGAGAGAGAGAGAGAGAGAGAGAGAGAGAGAGAGAGAGAGAGAACTAATAAACAGACACACACATAAAAAAAAGAACACAAACTAAAAAAAAACATAAATAAACAGAAAGACAGACAAACAGAAACAAACACACACACACACATACACACAGACAGACAAACAAAGAAAAACACAGACAGACAAACAAACAAAGGAACTAAAACCAGTAAAACAACAAAACAAAACAAAACAAAACACACTTGACCACTTCAGAGAGAGAGAGAGAGAGAGAGAGAGAGAGAGAGAGAGAGAGAGAGAGAGAGAGAGAGAGAGAGAAACCTGGGCAGAACATCACACTTGCAAGTTATATTGGAATACGTCAGGCAAACAATTGAAACACGACGTACCGAGGCATTCTGGGACTTGTATCCTGCTTGTGTGGGAGTGATCTTGTCTGTGGGGCGTCAGGTGCCATTAGGGGATCAGTGCGTCAGCCAGGAGAGGAAGGGTGGGAGGGATGGAGGAAGAGGGAGTGAGATAGGTGAAGTGATGAAAGGAGAGATGCAGGGACGAGTGATAAAGTTTTTTCTTGTTTACAAATATTGATTGATTGGTAGATAGATAAACAGATAGATAGATAAAAAGATAGATAAGTGGGTAAATAGATAGACAGCAGTTAGTAGTAGTTATAGATCAAGTCTTTCTATTTATTATTATTTATTTATTTTTTTCTCTCTAATATGGAAGTTAGTGTGGGTGAAATGAGTAAATTCAAGTTACATACAACATTTTCATTTTCACATTTGTACATTTAATTTTTCTTATTTTGTACTGTAATCCATGTTTTTTTTTTATCACTGCTCTAACTTTCCCTCATTATCATTAAACGTACTGTAAAAATTATAGCAAACATGAATTATTTACTAATCTATTTATTTACATACATATTTACTCATTCTATGCAACACAAGTGCTTAACTATGGTGACAGTACAATGTGTATCTGACAAGTCTTAGGCAATTAGAGGAAACAGTCGTTGAGAAGGAAATTTGCTTTACTTTGTGTTGAAATTCAAGTTGAAATAAACCTGGATGACACGAGAACCTTGCTGCTACTACTACTATTATTACTACTACTACTACTACTACTACTACTACTACTACTACTACGGTGTTTTTCTCGTTAATCCCTTGTCAAGCCTTTGTCATTTCCTCGTAAAATATATATTGCTGTTTAATACTCTCTGTTGATCCCTACCTAGTTCATCCGTGTGTTCTGCTTGATGTTCCTTTGTTCATCTTTTGGTAATCCTTTATAAGAGATCTGTTGATGTTTGCAATCCCTCTTTAATCCCACGTTAATCTCTTTTAATCCTTTGACACTCCTTTAAAGAACTGTTCACTGTTAATTCGTACCTTGTTGATCCTTTGTATATTTTGTCAAGTACGTTTACTGTAAGTTTTGTCACTCGTTTTATTAATCCTTTACTATTTTCTTGTTCATCCTTTTAGTTAACTCTTTGTTATTTCATTTTTAATCCGTTTAGTTAATCCTTTGTCATTTCCTTGTTAACCCTTTTCGTTATCCCTTTAATATTTCATTATTAATTCTTTTTATTAATCCTTTGTTATTTTCTTATGAATCCTTTGTTATTTCATTGTTAATCCTTCATGTTAATCCCTTGTTATTTTCTTATGAATCCTTTTATTTCATTGTTAATCCTTTGTGTTAATCCTTCGCTGACCCCTTTGTTAACCTCTGTAATCCTTCATTAGTCCCTTGTTAAATATTTGTAATCCTTTGTAAATCCTGTTCTTTTGGGAAGCTTCTGTTAATCCCACTTATTTAATCCTACATAAAAAGATCAGTAGCTACCCAGAATTCCGTGCTAATCCTGCGCTAATCACTTGTAGATGCCTTGTAAATCATGTTCTTTTTGTACCCCTTTAATCTCTATTTAATCCTTAATAAAATAATCAGTTTTTTCCCATAATCCCACGCTAATCTCTCGCTAATCCTTTGTTTAACACTTGTGATACTTTGTTAATCCCAAGTTGAACGGTTAATCCCTTGTAAAATGTAATCCTAACAGAAGCAACGGTTAATCCCTTATGTGTGATTCTCTGTCCAAGATCAGTATCTGAGAAAATCGTCTTTGTTAATCTCTTGTAGCGTGTGTTCGTTATCTACACGCCTGTTAATCCTTTTTGTATTATGAAAATATCAACTGGCAAAAATCACCTTGTTAATCTCTCTAAGTCAATCATTCTCCATCTACACATCTGTTAATCTCTTCTGTATAATAAAAATATCAATTCCTGCCAAAAATCACCTTGTTAATCTCTCTAAGTCAATTATTCTCCATCTATGCACCTGTTAATCTCTTCTTTATAATAAAAACACACGCTTGCCCAAAATCGCCCCCCAATCCCTCAGTAATCCCCTGTACGTGGAGGAAACAAGAGGAAACAAGTCCCAAGTTCCTACCTTTAGCAGCGGAGGCCTCGTGACGTGACGGGGAGTTGCGGTAACGCGGGCAAACTTGTGCGCGCGTCACACAGGTGTCTTGGCAGAACCACACGGAGTTAGGGAGTTGTCGTAAGTCTTTCCTTTTCACCCTTTTCTCTTCCTCTTTTCCGTGTCTTTTCCCTCACACTCTCTCTCTCTCTTGCTCTCTCTCTCGAGGACACAGAAGAAGCAACTCTGTTTATTACACTTTGAATTATCTTCCTCCTCCTCTTGTGATGTCTCGCCGTGATAATTACAACGTTCT
>NC_087196.1:6260857-6263357 GCF_035594125.1 Scylla paramamosain | reverse complement strand
GGAGTGAGTCTTGCAACTGTTAGCCGTGTCATTAAATTGAAGCATGACACTGGATCGGTTACTCCTAAACGTAAGGGGAAATGTGGCCGTAAGAAAAAAACTACTCCAAGAGACGATGCCTACTTAATTCGACAAAGCAAAAAAGATCCACGCAAAACGAGCGACGCTTTGAATACAGATTTAAAGCAGAAAGGAATCGAAATTAGTTCCTCTACAGTTCGCAGACGGCTCCTCGCAGTTGGTAGAAGAGCCAGAAGACCTGTGAAAAAACAGCTTCTAACCAAAGCAATGAAAGAAAAACGGTATAAGTGGGCAAAGAAGTACAAAGATTGGACCAAGGAACAGTGGAGAAAAGTCATTTTTAGTGATGAGAGCCATTTTTTTGTACAGGGTCAGAGAAGCCAGCATGTTCGTAGGTCATCAGGAGAGAAGATTCGGGATTCTCACATTGATCAATGTGTTAAACACCCTCTTAAGAAGATGTTTTGGGGATGCTTTAGTTATTATGGTGTCGGAAGCCTTCATCCAGTTGAACGAATGATGCGTTCAGCACAATACATTGATGTTCTTCAAAAAAGACTTGTTCCAGAGCTAGAGAAGAGGTTTCCTGATGGTTCTGGGATCTTTCAACAGGACCTTGCTCCCTGTCACACATCAAAAATTGTGAAGAATTTCATGACAGAGAAGAATATACAAGTGCTTGATTGGCCGGGCAACTCTCCAGACGTAAGCCCAATTGAAAATTTGTGGGCCATTTGCAAAAGTAGGCTTCGTACAATGGACTGCACAACTAAAGAAATGCTCATTCAGGCACTGATTCAGGTATGGTACAGGGACCCAAAAATCAACAGTGACTGTTCAAATCTAGTGGATTCTATGCCAAACCGCGTTCAAATGCTCATAAAAAACAGAGGAGGCCATATCCGTTACTAATTTGCATTTATCAGATGTTTTAGTTTGTTTGAAAAATAAAGATCCTTGGGAAACATATTTTCATTGCCTGTTTCAATTAATTTGCACAAGGATGTACTACTACTACTACTACTATTATTAATAATAATAATAAGAACGACGGTAATACTAACAGTAATAATAATAATAATAATAATAATAATAATAATAATAATGATAATAATAATAATGATGATGATAATGATAATAATAATAATGAAGGTAATTTTAAAAGTATATACTTAAGCTTCCGTTATGAACCTTTGACATAACACACACACACACACACACACACACACACACACACACACACACGAAAAAAAAAAGAAAAAAACTAAACACAATCACGCAAACAATCAATATTGAGAAAAGTAACGAAAAACGAAAAAAAATAAAAAAATAAATGAAAAATAAAAACCAAAAACAAAAATAACCACCGTCACATTTCTTCCTCAACATTTCCTCTCTTTCTCTCTCAAAAAAAATAAAATAAAATAAATAAATAAATAAATCTCAACTCAAGCATTTCAACTCACTCTTATTATTTTGAACGATATCTCAGTAAAAGCATCGCAAAGGGAGGGTTAGATACAGCACTGCGTCGCTCCTGGTGCCACTAAGGGTCGGGGCAGCAGAGGTAGGCGTGGAACAATTCACTGGTAAAGGAGTTAAAAGTTTGCCGAGAGTCGCACGGGGAGGAGACGAAGGGGCGGCGACACTCCCCTCACGACGGCACGCGATACACTGAGGCCTGACTGCTTCCACCACCATCACCGCCCACCAGAGAGAGGGAGAGAGAGAGAGTGGGAGTGTTACGTATTTTTTAGCTGTATTTGACAAGAACAATATTTTCCCTTGAAGTTTCCTGTATTATCTTGGTACGACGTTGTGTGTGTGTGTGTGTGTGTGTGCTGGCTTAGGCAACGCGCATACATCCTTGCATACATACATACAAATGGATAGTTTGAACATAGGAAAATATACATGCAAAAAAATACACTTGAAAATAAATGCATTTATATTGTACATACATACATACATACACACATACACGCATATACATACTGCTGGTGTTGATGTTGCTACTACTACTACTACTACTACTACTACTACTACTACTACTACTACTACTACTACTACTACTACTACTACTACTACTACTTCTACTACTACTACTACAACAACAACAACAGCAGCAACAACAACAACAACAACAACAACAACAACAACAACAACTACTACTACTACTACTATTACTACTACTACTACTACTACTACTACTACTACTACTACTACTACTACTACTACTACTACAACAACAACAACAACAACAACAACAACAACAACTACTACTACTACTACTACTACTACTACTACTGCTACTACTACTACTACCACCACTACTAATATACACTACCACCACCACCACCACCACCATCAGGTCAATCAGAGTCACCCTGAGTTCTGTCGGGTCACCAGCGGGTCTGTGGAGGAGGTCACGGCGCCGCCACTCTCAGAAGGAATGGTGCCAATAAACCAGAGATATATC
>NC_087196.1:6253357-6255857 GCF_035594125.1 Scylla paramamosain | reverse complement strand
AATAAACAAAGGAAGTGAAAACAAAATACATAAATAAATAAATACGATAAATAAATATATAAATAAATAATGAAATTGAATAGAGTAAGATAAGATGAAAAAATAAATAAATGAATAAATAAATAAATAAATAAATAGATAAATAAATAGTAGATAGACCACGTGACCTCCCAACATACTTAACATGACCTTGAAACTTTTAATGACGAAATAATTAGGCCTAAACCCCTCATAGGCCTCCAGAATTAAGAAAAAAAGATAGCGGAAATTATTACTCCCCATTTTCTATTCACGGGAAAATATAATAAATGGCAGACTAAAATTTTTCAAGTAAGTAAAAAAGTGAGCGAAAGTATTTGACGGTGAGTGTAAATTTATGAAACTGGAGGTATTTCTTGTGTTTGTCTTGTTTTTCTGCGCTTGTTGAGGTTAGGTAAGATGTTTTCCAAGAGTGTTTCGTAAAGGGGATCCATAATTAGTGTTATTTTTTACGAAACGAACTGAAAAATAGAGGAATTAATTTGGGGGGACTTCGTTATTTTTATTTATTTATTTATTTGATGTTTTTATTCATCAATTTTTATATTCATTTATTAATAATTTTCATTGTTCCGTTTCATTGTGTCTGTTTCAAGGAGAGACAAACAGACAGACAGGTAGGCAGTAAGATCGATAGGTAGATAGACAGACAGACAGACAGACAGATAGATAGATAGACAGTTAGATAGATAGACAGATCAATGGAAAGTTAGGATAAATGGATAAACAGAGAGACAGACTGACAGACACAAACATAAAAAAAACACGTATCAGAAAAAAAGAAAGAAAAAAAGAAAGAAGGAGAAGAAAAGGAGAAAGAAGAGCCAGCCATGCAGTAACGTAATTTGGGGGAGAAAAGTTTAGAAAGTAAAAGTTTAAGTACAATTTTGAGATACAGGAAAGATGAACAATGAAAAATGGTTTGTCTTATTTGAACTTGTAAATTATTCAGCCTTGCACGAAATGAATTACTTTAGTGAATGAAATGCAAACAGAGGAGGAGCAAAGGGAAGAAAAAAGATAAGAAAAAAGGTGGGAAAAAAAGGAAAACTCTGGAAAACTAGGGATGTAAAAGAAGTAGGAAGCAAATCACAATTAAAAATAAAGAAAAACAGGGAAAAAACAAGAATTAGACACAGGAAAGGATTACGACAAAGGAAAAAAAAAAGGAAACAAAGAAAGACAGAAAAGCGAAAGAACAGTTAAGAGAAAAGAACATAAGAGAGGAAGAAAGAAAAAAAGAAAAAAGAAGGGAAATTATAAACTAAGAATAATAAAGATAGAGGAAAAAGAGGAATAACAGTTAAAATCAAAGAAAACAAAACAAAGAAGAAAAGCAAAAGAGGAAAAATAAAAATAAACAAAGGAAACTAAAAAAAAGAAAAGGAAAAATAGAAAATAGTGGAAAATCTGATAAAAGGAAAGGAAAGAAAAGACAAACAGAAAAAAAGAGAGAAACAAATGAAAAATGGTTAATCTCAAAGAAATGGGAAGAAAAAGAGAGAAAGAAAGAAAGAGAGAAAAAGAAACGAAGAAAGAGTTAGAAAATTAAAACAAAGAAAACAAAAAATAAAACCCAGAAAGAGATAGAAGAAAGAGAGAAGCAGACAGAAGGAAAGAAGAGAAAAAAATAGAAAAAAAACAATGAGTTAAAAAAAGATGAAAACAGGAAACAAAGAATAAGACAAAAAAAATAGAAAAGAAGAAAAGAGATCAAAGGAAAGAAAAAACAGAAAGAAAGAAAGAAATAGAGAAAAAAATGAAAGCAAAGACAACAACCAATAAGACCAAGAAAAATAGAAAAAGGAAAAAAGAAACGAAAGAAAAAAAGAGAAAAAGACACAAAGAAAGAAGGAAAGAAAGAAAGAAAGAACTAAACACAACAGTAGATACATTTTTGTTAAGTCTGCATCCCGTTTTCTTTCTCTCCTCAATCTTGCTTCTCGAGACGGTGACTTTTGTAAATAGAAATAAATTGTGGACCGGTGGACAAGTTAGGAGGAAATTCTCTCTCTCTCTCTCTCTCTCTCTCTCTCTCTCTCTCTCTCTCTCTCTCTCTCTCTCTCTCTCTCTCTCTCTCTCTCTCTCTCTCTCTCTCTCGTGTCATATGCAGTGGAAGGATTATGGGAAAGAAAATAGGGTGATAAATTTCCATGACTAGAAAAATAATGAAAAATTGTGTGAGGTATTTTGTGAGAGAGAGAGAGAGAGAGAGAGAGAGAGAGAGAGAGAGAGAGAGAGAGAGAGAGAGAGAGAGAGAGAGAGAGTAATGAAATCTAATCGACGGGGATTATTGTGGATAGTTGAGTGAGAGAGAGAGAGAGAGAGAGAGAGAGAGAGAGAGAGAGAGAGAGAGAGAGAGAGAGAGAGAGAGAGAGAGAGAGAGAGAGGATTGAGAAGATTATTTCCATTAAGAGCTTAAAAATGAAATTGAAATCTCTGTACTATGATTCTTGAATGT
>NC_087196.1:6233357-6248357 GCF_035594125.1 Scylla paramamosain | reverse complement strand
ACAATTAGACAAACTGAGACACTTGCGCTCCAGAGAGAGAGAGAGAGAGAGAGAGAGAGAGAGAGAGAGAGAGAGAGAGAGAGAGAGAGAGAGAGAGAGAGAGAGAGCGGTCATCATCATCAGGACAACATTCATATACACTATAATTTGCATCCTCTCTCTCTCTCTCTCTCTCTCTCTCTCTCTCTCTCTCTCTCTCTCTCTCTCTCTCTCTCTCTCTCTCTCTCTCCCTCCCTCCCATTGGTCACTGCGCAGGTAGGGAGAGATGGGGGGACAGGTAAACAAACCAATTAAAGATGGCGAGCTTCTCACCTGTTTTGGGGAGAGGAAGGTCTACCACCACCACCGCCACCATCACCACCACCACCACCACCACTGTCTTTTAATAGATTTTTTCTTTATTTTTGTCTTATGCATATTTGAAATTATACAAGTAGAAAAAATAGGAACTTTAAATAAAATAGACTCAAAATTACTTACATTTCTGCTTCTGAAAGTAAGGAAAGAAATAAAAAATAAAATTGAAGACAGTTTGAAAGAATTACATGCAAAGAAAACGGAATACTCCTCCTCCTTCTCCTCCTCCTTCTCCTCCTCCTCCTCCTCCTCCTCCTCTCCTCCTCCTCCTCCTCTTCCTCCTTCTCCTCACCTTAATTACAGGTCTCACTTTTTTCCTAATTGGCCGGAAAATGAGAAAAAGTTGCTGTGAACTCAGAAAATGAGCTTATACTTTTCCTCAGCGGGAGTTGATCATAGAAAACGAGGCCCAGTCCAGGCATTTTTAAGGGAAACTGTGCTATTTTTCTATTTGTGAACGCCAAAAGATTATTATTCTTATTTTAAATGAATGTTTAGTTTTAATTCATTTTTTTTGGTGTTACCTTCTCCTCTTCCTTTTTAATTCGTGATATTTAGAGATAAGTAAACAAAACAACCGACAGATAGATAAATAAAAAGACAGCCAGATAGATGAATAGATAGATAGATAGATAGATAGGTGGAAAGATACATAGGTAGGTATAGATAGATGGTTTAACATATAAAATAAAAGACATATAGACAAATAGACAGGAAAAATTAATAAAAAGACAATAAAAGGAAGGAAGAATAAAGGAAGAAGGGGAGGGAGAAAGAAAGAGCCAGAGAAGGAGAGATGATTGGTGAGAGGGAGAGAAAGAAAGAAAGAAAGAGAGGGATGGAGGGAAAGAAAGGAGGAAATTATTCTATAAAGGGAAATGAATCAGAAAATAAAGAGATCATGAGAGAGAGAGAGAGAGAGAGAGAGAGAGAGAGAGAGAGAGAGAGAGAGAGAGAGAGAGAGAGACTTTAAAAATAACAAAACAGTAACAAAAATTCGACAAAAACAATGAAAATGAAAAATATGAAAAGAGAAGAAAGGGAGCAGTTAGAAAATGAAAGAAAAGGGACAAAATAGAAAATGGAATAAAGAAAGAAACAAAGAAAAATAAAGATACCTTATAAATAACAAACAAACAAACAAACAAACAAATAAATAAATAAATAAAGTAAATCGGTAAAATTTCTGTTCTGCTATCTCTCTCTCTCTCTCTCTCTCTCTCTCTCTCTCTCTCTCTCTCTCTCTCTCTCTCTCTCTCTCTGTTGACCTTCCGTACCATTACATTTTATTGCTCTGGTTCTTTTTCCGAGAGAGAGAGAGAGAGAGAGAGAGAGAGAGAGAGAGAGAGAGAGAGAGAGAGAGAGAGAGAGAGAGAGAGGGGGGGGGAGGAATCAAAGGTAGTATTAGTGATGTTAGATTTTTATCATCAGAAATATAAACACAAAAAAAAAAGACAATTAATGCTTCTTTAGTTGAAATAAATAAACAAATAAATGAATAAATAAAATGGATAGATACGTAGATAGATAGATAGATAGATAGATAGATAGATAAACGAATAAAAAATAGATAAATAAGATTGATAGATTGATAGATAGATTAACAAATAAACAAATACGTAAATAAATAAAAAATAGATAAAAACAGATAGATAGATAAACAAATAAACAAATGGATAAATAAATAAAAATAAATAAATAAATAAGTCACCCATTCTGTCCCCCTCCCAGATATACTAATGATAATAATAGACGAGAGAAAAAAAGAAAAAAAGAAAACGGGAAAATTCTAAGTACTATAATAAAAAGTAACATTAACAAGAGCTTAGTAGAATAAAGAAAAGAAAAAAGAAAAGAAAAGAAAAATAATGAATTAATCTCTGCACTTTTCAAAATTAAAAACACAAAGGACACTTAAATACATTGTGATCTTAATTAAGTCTTTTTTCTTTTTTCTCTCTTTTTTAAGCTTTTTTTCTTTTTTTCTTTCTTTTTTTTCTTTTTTTTTCGTTTGTTTCGTTGATGATATAAATTGCTTCCACTTCTGCAAACTTTGATTAATTTCACGCACTGCTACCCTCTCTCTCTCTCTCTCTCTCTCTCTCTCTCTCTCTCTCTCTCTCTCTCTCTCTCTCTCTCTCTCTCTGTTTTTGGTAACTTCTCTTATTCTTCTTTATTATTTCCTTTCCTTTTACCTTCTTCCTTCCTTGTACTTAATCCTCCTCCTCCTCCTCCTCCTCCTCCTCTTCCTCCTCCTCCTCCTCCTTCTCTCAGATCACTCTTCTCCAAGTCTTAAAAGAAGAGAGTATGTACGTGCATTGAGAGAGAGAGAGAGAGAGAGAGAGAGAGAGAGAGAGAGAGAGAGAGAGAGAGAGAGAGAGAGAGAGACAGGAAAACACATCTATATATCTTCTCCCTACTTTCCTCTCCCTCTCTCTCTCTCTCTCTCTCTCTCTCTCTCTCTCTCTCTCTCTCTCTCTCTCTCTCTCTCTCTCGTCTTTTGCAAACACGAAGGAAAAAACAGGTAATAAAAATGTTTGCTCTCTCTCTCTCTCTCTCTCTCTCTCTCTCTCTCTCTCTCTCTCTCTCTCTCTCTCTCTCTCTCTCTCTCTCTCTCTCTCTCTCTCTTGCAAATATATATTGAACTTAAAGAAAATCCAGACACGCTGAAATCTGGCATGTTGAAAGAGAGAGAGAGAGAGAGAGAGAGAGAGAGAGAGAGAGAGAGAGAGAGAGAGAGAGAGTACGTGTCTCAGCGAAATAGCCTCAGGAAGTCCCTTTGTCTTTGATCTCTCTCTCTCTCTCTCTCTCTCTCTCTCTCTCTCTCTCTCTCTCTCTCTCTCTCTCTCTCTCTCTCTCTCTCTCTCTCTCTCTGTGTGTGTGTGTGTGTGTGTGTGTGTGTTTGTCGTGTAGTCATTTTCATTCCTTTCCCTTATTTTACATGCCCTGTTTGAGTCTTTTATGATAACACACACACACACACACACACACACACACACACACACACACACACACACACACTTGCTGCGGGTTTATTTGTTCATGGTTTACTTTAACGCTAAATAAATAAGTAATTAAATGAAGAAAATAATTAAGAAAGAAAGAAGTGTAGAATTTATATATTTACCTATTATTTCAATACTAAGCAGACCTATAAATCAGTAACTAAGTAAATGAAAATAAGAATGATAATAAAGTTGGTGAAATGAATAAGTTAAATAAGATTAAATAATAAGGAAATTCTTTATTGACGTTGCTATCAAAAAAAAATTATGGTTGAATAGAAAACGTACGACAATAACAAAAAAAAAATTTAAAATATCAGAATTACATAGAATTACATCAGACACCACTAGCTAAACATCAAAAAACAAAATTACACAAAATTACATAAAAAAAACACCAGTAGCTTAACATAAAATATCAGAAAAACACACAATTACTTGCATTACACTCAAAACCACACCTTATATTAGAATTACACTTAACTTACCAATAATCCCATATGTAATTCCTTCCTTCATACTAATTACTCCTTCACATTCCTTCCCTTATCAACTGGCGAGCCTTTTAAGTGCAGATCATTAGGGAGCGATCGTTTGTAAGGCTGCCAATCCAGTTCTCTAGCCATCACAGGAGGGGATAGCGAGGTTGTCCCGTGTGACGTCACCACCCTCCATGAAGTCGGATTGAGTCGGATTCTTCTTTACCTCGCTCTTGTGATAGATTCTTGTGTTCTTCTAGTGGTGTTTTCGTTTTTTTTTTTTTTTTTAGCATTTCTTTGTTTATTTTTCTGTTTAGTTTGGTTTAGTTTAGTTTATTTAGGTTTGTTTATATTTGTTTTCCTTTGTTTTAATTTAATTTTGTTTTCTTCAGTTAATTTCGTTTAGTGTTGGGTTTTAACTTTTTTTTAAGCGTTTTGTTTACTTATCGTGTTTTTTTTTTTTCGTTTTAAGGTTTAAGATTGTTAGAAAAAAAAATACTTCATGATTTTAGATTGAGTCGTGAAAAAAAGTGTTATTTGTGTTTCTTTTTAAGTTAAATATCGTCAAAATACATGAAACCTTGAATTTGGTTGAGATCTTAGGTTATATTTTAGCAAGACATTAATTTTAAAGCTTACATTCGTGAAACAGAAGCGTGCACTCCTTACATTTCACCCCGAACAAGTACAAAAACTATACAAAAAAATAAACAAGTCTCTGGTAGTGGGGAAGAGAGAAAACAGAAAGAAAACGGAGAACTGGAGAAGCATACACTCCTTACATTTCACCCAAACTAATACAAAGAAAATACAACAAATAGATGTCTCTACTGGTGAGAGAGAGAGAGAGAGAGAGAGAAAGAGAGAAAGAGAGAGAGAGAGAGAGAAAACGGAGAACTGATCACTGGAGCATGCGCAGACGAACCCAAGCCTTCCAGTCCTAGCCCACAGTGTGTCCTCCCTCTGCAACCACCTTTCATCAATATCTGCAGGCAAATTTGAGGTTTCGCCTTAATCTCTACCACTTTACGGTGCTTTACTGGCATGCGTGGAATACTGACGTGTGGATCTGATGGTGGAGTGTGCGTGAGGCGCGTGGGAGAGGTGGATTGCTGAAATATTGACGGATAAGTGGAGAGATGGTGAGTTTACGGGGTGGTGGTGGTGGTGATGGCGGTGGTGTAATCCCTGTGGTCATTAAGGAGTGAATAGCGACCTTGGTGGACGGTACAGGTCTAATTAGAATGTTCAGGTGGCTGCAGGTGTGGCCCCTATCTCGTATTTTGTAATGTGTTGTGCTGGTGGGGTAAGAGCCAAGCCAGTCTGCCAGTCAGCCGGCCAGTTTACTAGGGTCGGTCAGCCAGTCAACAGTCAGTCACTCAGTCGGTTATTCACTCAGCCAGTAAGTCGGCCAAGTAGATATTAGGTGAGGGAAGCAACCAGTCAGTCAACCAGCCAGTCAACCAGTCAGTCAGTCGCCTACCCAAACAGTTAACCAGTAAACAAGGCAATCAAACAACCACTCAAGGTAATCACCCACACTTAAACACTCATTTAGCTAGCCAGTCAATAAACCAAACACTTATCACCTACACAACCACCAACAGTCACCAGCCACACACACAGTCATCCAGCCAACCATCCAACCGCACAACCACCCGGCCCTCCACCTCAGTCGTCTGCGAAGTGCCGTTTATTAAATAGCAGGATGGCGCGGCGTGAGGTAAGCCAGCCCAGCCAGTCCAGCCAGCCAGCCTCCTTACTTCCCACTATTACTCCATCATTTAGCCAGAATTTCAACGTGCACTTCCCAAGACTATCTTTTACTGGATACGTCGCCAATTTTTCGCGGCCTGACCGACGCCTGGGTAGTGACGTCATGCTAGTTAGGTTGTTTTGGGTCAGCGGTTGTTATAAAGGGGTTGTAACTGCTGGGATGAGTGTTCGGTGGTTTTAAGTGAAGATTTTATGGGTTCGATATGTAGTTATGATATTTGTTTATTTTATTTATTTGTTTCTCTCTCTCTCTCTCTCTCTCTCTCTCTCTCTCTCTCTCTCTCTCTCTCTCTCTCTCTCTCTCTCTGAAAAAAAAAGCGGTTTTCTCATCTTCCCCCTCCCTCCCAAAGAATATTGAGTTGGAAAAGAGAAGTCAGTTTATTTTGCGGTGTTTTGATAGTTCTCTTTTAAAACCTAACCTAAACCTAACCTAACCTAACCTAACCAAACCAAACCAAACCTAACCTAACCTAACCAAGCCTAACCTAACCTAACCTCACCTCACCTCACCTCACCTCACCTCACCTCACCTCACCTCACCTCACCACACCACACCAACCCAACTCAAACTAACCCAAAAACCCCTACCAGTTTCATCACGCCCCAGTTGCAATCATAAGCATCGCATCACATGGAACTTTAATCACCTCGAATATTTACCTGTGTTCTCTCACCTTTACTTAACACTGATCACCTGCACGAGTATCAGGTAACACAGGTGTAGATAAAGTACTCATTAGCGTTTTAATTATCTCGTTGTTTTTTACACCTAGTTGAAGCATGGATGGATTGCTCGTTAATCTGTATCTTCGCCTCTCACCTTTTTAATAGTTTAATCCTTTCTCATTTACGTGTAATTAGAGAGAAGCACGGTCATTTAACAGGGACGCCTCCGCTGGTTAGATAAGGCAGCTTGAAAGAGTTTTTGTTGACTTTTTTTCTTTCTTGATAGTACAGGATTTGTGTGTGTGTGTGTGTGTGTGTGTGTGTTGTCGTTGAGATAAGTTAAAGTGAGTTTTTATTTGTTTGTACTTTAATTTTTTTGTTATTTTGAGGAAAGAATTATTTATTTTGTTTATTTATTTATTTATTTATTTATTTGTATATTTGTGCGCTTGGGTTTGCATAGTAAGTGAATAATAAGAGACAAATAAATAGATGGATAATTTTCTATTGAACAGGATGGTAAAGAAAAAAAATAAATACGATAAAAGATACATTAATTGATAGACAGAACAGATAGATGTAGTGCGTGTGCCCCCCCCCCCTCTCTCTCTCTCTCTCGTCCATTCGCTCCTTCAATATTCTCCACTTCCCTTCACTCTCCACCCTCGTCCTCCGTTTTCTTCGCTGCAACTCCTTCCATTACTCATCTTTATATTCACACCTAAACTTTAACCTTCCCCACCCATTAAGCTGCTCACGTGACCCTTTAAACCCATTCTTTACCCATTATCCTCCCTGCGTCCGCCCTTAAACACCCTTTTTTTTCAGCCATGGCCACGTAAACTCGATTTTTTGTACCTATTAAATTACGCAAGTGTCCCCTTTACCCCTTTACTGTGATGGTTACGTGTGAATTGTTCTCATTTTACTACTGCTCTTATTATTCTCTCTCTCTCTCTCTCTCTCTCTCTCTCTCTCTCTCTCTCTCTCTCTCTCTCTCTCTCTCTCTCTCTCTTCGTATCCAGTACTAAACTTTATCTTTCTTTAGTACAACTTCAATTTTTTTTTCTTTTTTTTCAGTATTCACTTTTCTACATTCACGGTCCTTCTTTAGTATTCATCTCGCCTTCTCTACGATATACAGAGTGTAAGATTAGCAACTGTGGTTCTTCAGTTATCTAATCTCTCTGTTTGAGTACTAGTTCCGTGTGTCGTAGCGGCCTCCCTTAGTAATGCCACGCTGTATTGTGTTAGTGAGAGGTAGAGAGGTTGTTAATTCACTGATTGGCTGGTTTGTTGTAATCTTGTTTCATAGATGTTGAAAACTATTATTATTATTATTATTATTATTACCGTTATTGTTGCTACTACTACTACTACTACTACTACTACTACTACTACTACTACTACACGAACCAACACACACACACACTGATGATCCCAAACTTAATAAAGCCTTAATGACAAGCTTAATGATGATGTGTAATTAATCACTTAGATAACGCAACGCAATAACGGCCTTGTTCATACGTCAGTCCTCCTTCCCAGCTCATAAATCCTCTTTAATAGTACTGGATCCCCTTTTCTTGCCCTCCGATCCCCTTTTGTGGTGTTCGATCCTTTGTCATCGGTTCGAATCCCACTTTGGAGCATTTTTTTTTTATTATTATTATTTAGGATTTTTGACTTGGGTTTTGTAGTGTTAAATTGTAGAATATAAAAAGACTCTCTCTCTCTCTCTCTCTCTCTCTCTCTCTCTCTCTCTCTCTCTCTCTCTCTCTCTCTCTCTCTCTCTCTCTCTCTGGCCATGTCTGTCGTCTTTCATCTTAATCTTCGTCTTTACTTATTTCTTCTCTTCTTCCTCTTCCTCTTCTTCGTCTGGAGGTGAGGGTGGGGAGAAAGCCTTCTTCTGTTCTATCCTGTTCCCCCACGCATGGTAATCAGATCACTAGATACCCCATTATGTTGCGCCTGCTATGTTCATTTATTATTATTATTTTTTTTTTATTCTCACTTCCTCTTATTCTTTATCCCTCAATCTTTTTCATCCATTTCATATAATTCCACTTCCTCTGCTCACCCATCCAGTCTTCCACTCTTCCATCCATCCATCCATTCATCCGTCCTGCTTATTTTCATCTTCCTTCTTTCCTTCCTTCCCTCCTTCCGCTTATCCACTTCTTTCCCTTCTCTCTCTCTCTCTTCTCATTCCCTCCTTCCACCTTATCCTCATTTCCTTTGTATTCCTTTCTCCCCTCCTTCCTTCCTTCATTCCCTCCCTTCTCTCCTTGCCATTCTTCCCTCCCTCCCTTCTCCATCGTTCCCTCATTCTCTCTCCCTTTCTTCCTCCTTCCTCCCTCCCTATATATGCATCTCTTTTACGCATGAAAGCCCCGTGTGTGTGTGTGTGTGTGTGTGTGTGTGCAGGGTTTCCCCCCCCATCACGTTTACGACTGTGGGGAAAAAATAAAAACGTTTTGTGCCGCCCAGCTGACGAGGAAAAACGTTTATAGGGAACGTTTTTTTTTTTTTTTTTTTTATTTGTTTGTTTTGGTTTGTTTTGATTTGTTGTTACTGGTGGTGGTGTATGAGATTTATTGATTGTCCTCCTCCTTTCCTCCTCCTCCTCCTCCTCCTTCTTCTTCTTCTACTCCTCTTCCTTCCTTTTATTCCCTACAATTCCTCATTCCTTTAATTTTTTCTTTCATTTATTCATCTTAATTCTTCCTTCTCCTCCTCCTCCTCCTCCTTTTCCTCCCATAGCAGGTTCATACACACACACACACACACAATAATAATAATAATAATAATAATAATAATAATAATAATAATAATAATAAAAAAAAACAGGCTACATTTTCACGCCATTGTTTATGTCACGTGATGGAACAACTGAACACACGTCCTGATTCTTGGTGTGGAAATCTGAGGGGCGCGTGACAGCTGAGAGGGGGTGGGGGTAGGGGGAGCGGGGTGGGGAAGGGAGAGGGTGTGTGTGTGTGTGTGTGTGCGCGCGTGTGTTTATTTATGAGGGTCGCAGTGCCTCCATCCCCCCTCTCTCTCTCTCTCTCTCTCCCCGTGGGTTTTTTTTTTTTTTTTTACTGTTATTAGTACAGGATCATTGAAAGTAGGAGTTTTTGTTGTAGTTTTTATTTATTTGTGTGTGTGGATCTCTCTCTCTCTCTCTCTCTCTCTCTCTCTCTCTCTCTCTCTGCTCAGTGAAGTATCAAGTGTCACGCTGTCACTGTCAGTCACGGAGTTAATTAGCTGCTGGAATTTGATATCACGTTTTGCTGAGTAGAAAATAAAAATCCATATGTTTGTGTTCTTTTATATATTTATTATTATTATTATTACTATTATTATTATTATTATTATTATTATTATTATTATTATTATTAGCTAGATTATAAGGTACAGGTATTCAGTTTTGACAGGTGGCTCACTCATCCATCACACACACACACACACACACACACACACACACACACACACACACACACACGCTTAAATAAACACCTTTTTCAAATTCACACCCACGCTTGGACAAGTATGGTATATTTTAATTATCTTGCAGCACAGACAGGTGTTGGAGACAAGGTGTCCACTCGTATCAGTGGTTCTGCAGGTGGGCGGCAGGTAATTGGTCTCCAGGTGCATTGCCACGTGCTTACCTGGCCAGGTGTGGGTGGGGGGGACTGGCAGGGATGGCGCTTGTACAGGTGACGTGATTGGCTGATAATATAGGTGGTGATGGTGGTGGTGGTGGTGGTTTTTTGTTTATTTTATCATTTCTGTGATTCCTTTTTATTGTTAGTATTTGTTTAGGGTATTTTAGGGTAGTTCAAGGGTGGTTTAGGGTCTACGGCTTATGTTAAGGGTGTTTTTGGTTTGAAGATTTTTTTTTTTTTAGGATTTGTTCGTTATTCATGTATTTTGTGAGGTGGTCGTATAGTTCACCCCTTTTTTTTATTATTATTATTACTTATAAGTCTTATTTCAAGGCAGTACGTATTGATTTTCTTGCGCCATATATATATTTTTTGTAGATATGTTGAGTTTTTGTAGACATGTTCAGTTGTTGGTGTTTTGTAGATATATTTGTGTTTTTTATAGATATGTTCAATTGTTTTTGTAGATATGTTCGTTGTCTTTTTGTTGATGTTTTTTTTTTGTAGATATGTTTTTTTTTTATATGTTCATTTATTTTTGTAGATTTTTTTTTTTTTTCTCTCCATCGCATTAAGGCAGCAGCGGGTAGCGAGGACCAGCAGCAGCACGGGAGGCCAAAGCAAGGGCGAGGTGGGTGACGTGCTGCAATATTACCTGTTACAGATAAGCCACACACACGTTACTGCTGCAGAAACTTATGTTCAAACTGTTCTTGATGCATTTTGTTGTAGTAATTAACTAAAAATTTTATGTAGAATTTACAGAATGCAGGCAGAAGTCATGTATATTCACTGACAAGATAAACAAATACATAGTTTTTCATATTTCCTTAACTGTAATTTCAAATGTTTTCTTAATTTACTATTTTCATCGCCAGTTTTTTTTTTTTTTTTTTTTTCTATTAAAGTTTAAAATCAAAATCATATATATTCACTAACAGGATAAAGGAGTTTTTCGTATTTCCTTAAAGTGTAATTTCAAATGTTTTCTTAATTTACTATTTTCATCGCCAGTTTTTTTTTTTTTTTTCTATTAAAGTTTAAAATATCACGAAGAGTTTGTGTTTGAGGTGTTCATAGATAAACTACACATTTTATTTAAGTCTAATCTACGAGTAATTAGTATTTTTCTTGTATTGATAACTCCGCTAGCAATTCCGTAATTCAATAATAAAAGTACAAGGTTTAAGACAAATTTCCAAAGTAGATCTTACTCATCTTTATTTCAATCTTTCCAACTTTCCAAAGCCACGTACCTATTCCACTGCAATTTCTGGAGACTGAAACCTAAGAAAGACGGCACCTACTCCTACCATTAGTGACTCCTTCGTCCGCAGCGAGGAGGAAGAGCAGCGGGCCAGGCGGAGGCAGGAGAGCCCGCCGAGGAACGCGTGCAATGAAGACATGACCAAGCAGGAGGTATGGGACGTCACCTGTAAGAGAGAGAGAGAGAGAAGAGGAAGAGAGAAGGAGAGAGAAGGTGAGAGAAGAGAGAATATGTGTATGTGTGTGTGTGTGTGTGTGTGCGTGTGTGTGTGTACTACTACTGCTACTTCACAGGTAACTTGCTTCTTCCCTCCAAATCTTCAGGTATTCTTATCTTCCCCTCCTCTTCCTCAACTAAAAAAAATCTTCTCTTGTCGTTAATTCTGAAAGTTACTCATTTCGCTTCGATTTCTCATTTGCGCAGAGAGAGAGAGAGAGAGAGAGAGAGAGAGAGAGAGAGAGAGAGAGAGAGAGAGAGACCAGAAAGATTAATTGATTAGGTTTAGCGCTGATCAATCAACCTCTCTCTCTCTCTCTCTCTCTCTCTCTCTCTCTCTCTCTCTCTCTCTCTCTCTCTCTCTCTCTCTCTCTCTCTCTCTGCAAATGAGAAATCGAGGAGAATAATAAGAACTAATGAGTAGAGAAGATTTTTAGATAATAGGAGGAGGAGATAATAACTGAAGGTAGGAAGAGGAGTAAGATTTTGAACATGAGAAAAGAAGGAAGAGGAGGGAAGATCAGCAAGAAGAACCGGTTTATAAATGACATTACTCCTCCTCCTCCTCCTCCTCCTCCTCCTCCTCCTCCTCCTCCTCCTCCTCCTACTAGCCTTCTACTATGCTATCCTGTCTCTCTTCCCTGTAGCTAGTTAGAAGTAGTTACCAAACAGCCTTGCAAGGACCAAATGCTCTGTTGCTGTTTGGCTTTCCTTTGTATTCCTTTGTATTCCTCCTCCTCCTCCTCCCAGTGGTAGGAGGTGGTGGTGATAGAGGAGGAAAGGATAAAGGAAAAGATGAATGAGGAGAAGGAAGAGGAAACGAGAAGAGGAGGAAGAGGAGAAACATGGTTAAATAGATACAAATTGGAGGACGAGGAGAGAGAGAGAGAGAGAGAGAGAGAGAGAGAGAGAGAGAGAGAGAGAGAGAGAGAGAGAGAGTACTTTCCATATCAATGAGATAGCAAACTAATTCTCTCATTTCCTCTTCCGCACTGCATCTCTCTCTCTCTCTCTCTCTCTCTCTCTCTCTCTCTCTCTCTCTCTCTCTCTCTCTCTCTCTCTGTTTAGGAATTAGTAAGAGAAAACAAAGGAGGAGGAGGAAGAAAAGTAAAGAAGATAAAGGAGAGAAACGAGGAGGAGGAGAAAGAGACGGAAGACAGAAAAGGAGGAGATGGAGAAAAGAGACAACGAGAAGGAAGACTAGGAGGAGGAGAAGAAAGAAGACAGAAAAGGAAGGAAGACAAGACAGAAGAAAGAAGACAAAGGAGCAGGAGGAGGAGGAGGAGGAGGAGGACGAACAACAAGTAAGCAACCACCAAAAAGAAAAACAAAGATGGGAAAGAAAGTAAGGAAGGAAAGGAAGATAGGAGATAAGTAGAAAGAAGAGAAGGAGGAAGAGGAAGAGGAGGAGGAGGAGGGGGAGGGAGCAGCAAGTAAACAAGCAGAGGAAAGAGAAGGGACAAGACACAGATTAGGTTTTGTGCAACTTTCTGAGTCTCGGGGCCAATTCTTCCCCCTCAAGGCAACGAGCGAGCAAGTTTGGCAAGACGACCAGGCCAACACGCCACGCCCACTTTGCCACGGCGCTGATTTACCCCCTCCTCCCTCTCCCCTCTCTCCCTCCTCCTGCCTCCTGCCTCTTCCTCCATCTCCTCCTCCTCTTGGTGTTTGTTTATTTTTTTTTTGTCTTTTTTTGTTTGTTATTGTTATTTTTGTTGTTTAGTTTCTTCTTCTTTCTCTTCCTCCTTGTCTTCTCTTTTCTGTTTCTATTGATGGTTTTATTATTATTATTAGTAGTAGTAGTTGTAGTTGTAGTAGTAGTAGTAATTAATCTTCGTCTTGTCTTTCTTTCACTGTTATTTTTCTTCCAATTCTTCCCATTTATTATTTTCTCTTTCTATAAAATTGATCATTATTATTCATCTCCTTTTCTTCTTGTTCCTCCTCCTCCTCTTCCATTTTCTCTCCTTTTCCTGACTGTTTCGATTTCTTTCCTCTATCAATTATTGTGTTTGTTCTTCTTACATCTCCTCCTCCTCCTCCTCCTCCTCCTCCTCCTCCTCCTCCTCCTCCTCCTCCTCCTCCCTTGATAACCTACTACTTCTATTCTCTCTCCTCCTTTGTTATTTTCTACTTTCTTCCTCTCTCTTCCCTGTCATCCTCCTTCTCTTTCTCCTCTTCCTCCTCCTCTTATCATTCATCCCTGTCTCTATCTCTCATCTCATATTTTTCCCATTTCCTTTCATCTCGTATATTTCCTCGTTTATCTCTTCCTTCCTTCCTCCTCATTCGTTCACAACTTGAATGTCTCTTCTTTCTTTTCCTTCTCTCCGAATTTCCTCCTTTAATTTTCCTTCTTCTTTCCTTCGTTTCTTTTTATCTCTCTCTCTTGCATCTTTTCTTTTCCTTCCTTTTTTTCCTAGTATCTCTCGTTCTCTCATTATTTTCCTCTTTCACTTCCCATATTTTCGTTCTCTCTCTCTCTCTCTCTCTCTCTCTCTCTCTCTCTCTCTCTCTCTCTCTCTCTCTCTCTCTCTCTCTCTCTCTCTCTCTCTCTCTCTCTCTCTCTCCTATCATGAAGGATTAACAAGTGTCTTCATAATAACCAGCTAATGTCCGTCTGTCTGTCTGTCTGTCTGTCTGTCTGTCAGTCTGGTCAAAATGGAGTAACGATCCCACGAGAAACTAATCTCATCTCAGTCGGCTTTGTGAGATTTGAGCTCATTTGATTGCCAGACTTAAAGGATTATCGTGTGTGTGTGTGTGTGTGTGTGTGTGTGTGTGTGTGTGTGTGTGTGTGTGTGTGTGTGTGTGTGTGTGTGTGTGTGTATTTCTGTCTATCTGTCTTTTTGAGCGTTTGTCTGTGTGTGTCTGTCTGTCTGTCTGTGTGAGTGCCTGTCCGCGTCTAACTGAGTGCTTAACTGTGTTTGTTTATCTATTTGTTTGTGTGTTTGTATTTGTGGCTGTCTGTCTGTCTGTCTGTCTGTGTGTCTGTCTATTTATCTTGTCTCTATCTTTGTGGCTGTCTGTCTTAATATATGTCTGACCACCCATTTCTCTCTCTCTCTCTCTCTCTCTCTCTCTCTCTCTCTCTCTCTCTCTCTCTCTCTCTCTCTCTCTCTCTCTCTCTCTCAGCCTCCCATTACAAGTTCCCTTGACGTTCTAAAAAGGAAAGTTTGGCCCAAAATCCGCGCGGCAGCTTTCAGGAGACTGCAAGGGACTTATTTATCTTTCAAGTCTATTCCTCTCCCTCTCTCCCCGTGCCACTCCCTCTCTCTCCCGGGCACACTCACATTTAACTCCTAAGTCAACACGAGAGAATGAAGCAGCGAGGCGATCTGAAAGTGGCACCAATGTGTGTGATCTTGTTGTCTTGTTGGGTGATTGTCGTGTTCATCTCGTGTGGAAAGACTTGATAGAAAACGAGAAGGAAAAAATAAGAGGTGAAGGTGGAAGAGGAGGAGGAAGAAAAGGAAGGTTATACAGTTAGTTGTAGGAGGGAAGAGGAGGAGGAGAGGTGGAGATGGAGGTAAAAAGAAGAGGAAGAACAGATTTAAGAAGGT
>NC_087196.1:6220857-6223357 GCF_035594125.1 Scylla paramamosain | reverse complement strand
TCTCTCTCTCTCTCTCTCTCTCTCTCTCTCTCTCTCTCTCTCTGAGGTAAAGATCACCTTCAGGAAACACAATTACGTCTTTCAGGGGAGAGAGAGAGAGAGAGAGAGAGAGAGAGAGAGAGAGAGAGAGAGAGAGAGAGAGAGAGAGAGAGAGAGAGAGTGTGCCAAGCTTTTTCCCCACCGTGACCCTAAATGACCTGTGGCAGAGAGGCGCAACGTGACCTTCCTTTGTTTTAGGAGGAATAGGATTGTGAGCTTGCTGTTATTGAATTGTGAGGAGGAGGAGGAGGAGGAGGAGGAGGAGGAGGAAAAACAAGAGGGTATGAAAATAAGAGAAATGAAACCTAAAATAGTCTTCTAAACACTCTCTCTCTCTCTCTCTCTCTCTCTCTCTCTCTCTCTCTCTCTCTCTCTCTCTCTCTCTCTCTCTCTCTCTCTCTAACTTCTTGTAATGAAATACCTGTCCCATTTGCTCAGGAGAGAGAGAGAAAGAGAGAGAGAGACTAACTGTGTGTGTGTGTGTGTGTGTGTGTGTGTGTGTGTGTGTGTGTGTGTGTGTGTGTGTGTGTGTGTGTGTGTGTGTGTGTGTGTTTAACATCAAAAACCTCACATAACCTTATTTCCTTTTTGGTACAAGTCAATCTTTAAGTCCCTCTCCCTCTCTGTCTCCCTCTCTCTCTCTCTCTCTCGCATCACTCCCTGACAGACAGTGATGTTTTTTTTTTTTCCCGCGCCTCTGTAACATGTAGATTAATAACGAAAGACGGGAGGCAGCGAAACGATCTGCTTAGGGAGTGAAACTGAGTCAGGAAAGGAAGAGGAAGTGATAGCGAGGGGGAAGAAGGGGAGAGAAGGGGCAGTGAGGGAGCTAGGGAAGATGGGAAGGGAAGTGAGGGAAGAAATGGGGAGAAGTGAAAGTAATGGAAAGTAAATGAGGATGGATGAAAGAAGAGAAAATTAGTAAAAATGAGAGGAAATTAAGAATAGAAAGAAAGAAAGAAATGAATATATGTGGAAGGGAAGATAAAGAAATTGAGAGAAAAGGATAAAGAAAGAAGAATGGGAAACAGGATAAAGAAGAAGGAAATAGCGTGAATGAAGGATTAGAAAAAGGGAAGAGTAAATAGAAGTAATAAGTGGAGGGGAAAAAAAAATGTTAGGAAAGGAAAAAAAAAAGTGAATGAAAGAATTAGAAGAGAGGAAAGAGGAAATGGGAAACGTAAGACAATATGGAGAAAAAAGTGTTAAACAGGGAAAAATGAGAAAAAAAGGAGGAAAAGGGAAAGAAAAGAAGAATTAGAATAGAAAAGAGGAAAAAATGAGAGAAAAGCAATTAAAGAAATGTCAGAGAAGGAAAATAAGGAAATAAGAGGAAAATAAAAAAATAAAGAAACAGAAGAATCATGTTAAATAGAAAAAGAAGAAATAAGAGAAGAAAACACGAGAAATGGAAAAGAAAGACAAAAGAAATTGATGATAGGATAAAACAAAATAAAAAAAATGAAAGACAAGAAAATGGTGCTGAAATAAGAAAAGGAAATAGAGAAAATGAAAGAAATGGAGAAGAAAACAATGAAGAAGAAAATAATATACAATTTTTTATTCACTTCACTTCTACAATGCAAAGAGAAACATCTTATTTATTTATTTATTTATTCATTTTTATGATTCAAAGGTACAGAGCGAATGAAAAACTTATTCGAATAAAAGTAAAAAATGAACAGCGAATTAACAAGGAGCTGGAAGAGAAGAGAGGGAAACGTGGATAAAGAATGGAAGAAGGAATAAAAAGAAAACAGATACAGATTGCAAAAAAAAAAAAAAAAAAGAACGTGGCTGTGAAAGATTAAAAGGTAAAAAAAAAAAAAAATAAAAGGAAGACGAAGAGAAAAATGGATTACAGGATTGGGAGGAAAAAAAGGAAAAAAAGAAAAAACGCCAATAAAGGGAGGAACATATAACACTTGAGGAAAATAATGGAAAACAAAGGAAATACTCAGAAAACAAGAGAAATTGACAGGCAGAGAGAACTGATAAAGATTGGAATAACACAGAAACGAAATAATGAAGAGAAAAAAAAACAAGAAATGATAAAACTTTGGAAATTAAAAATGAAATACCAAAAAATGAAAAGAAATAGACAAAGAAAACTTAATAAAAAGTGGAAGAGTGTAACAGAATAATAATTAGAAAACGAAGCTTCACGATTTTACAAGAACTGATAAAACACTGAAACCAAAAAGAACTTGAAAAAAAAATACTGGAAAACAAAACAGATACATATTAAACTTGAGATAAAGAGTGAAACAGCTTTGAGATAAAAATAATGAATGGAAAATAAATCACACAAGCGTTACAAGGACTGATAAAACACTCATACCAAAAAGGAATTGAAGATAATGATGAAAATAAAGAAACGATAAACTTCTGATACGAGTTGGAGACAAAAAAAAAAAAAACTGAAAATAAACCGACTCAAATTTTTTCACCAAGAATTGAT
>NC_087196.1:6203357-6213357 GCF_035594125.1 Scylla paramamosain | reverse complement strand
TTAGTTGTCTGGCGCGTAAAGGCAAAAAAAAAATAAATAAATAAATAAAAAAGAAAGAAAAGTCTCTTAAATTGCTTCTCTCAACAAAAAAAAATAATAATTGTGTTTTTTCTTCTTTTCGGTGTAATTTAATTTGCTTTAATCACGTAAGTTTATTTAGTTTTGGAATTAAGTTAGTTTATCATCTACTTCATGTAAACTTGTGTATATTCTGCAATTCATAACGTCTCTCTCTCTCTCTCTCTCTCTCTCTCTCTCTCTCTCTCTCTCTCTCTCTCTCTCTCTCTCTCTCTCTCTCTCCTTCCCTTTCCCTTCCCTTCCCTTCCCTTCCCTTCCCTCTTTCCTTTCCTTTTCCTTTTCTTTCCTTCTCTTCCCTTCTTCCCTTTCCCTTCCCTTCCCTCCTTCCTTTCCTTCTCTTCCCTTCCCTTCTCCCTTCCCTTCCCTTCCCTTCCCTTCTCTTCCCTTCCCTCTACTCCCTCCTATCTTCCATCCCTTCCACTTCTCTACCCCCATCCCTCCCCCTCTCTCTCTCTCTCTACCAGTCCTCCCCCTCGTCTCTCACCATTCCCAAAGAAACACAAAATAAAGCTACGTTACACAGTTTCATAGCGCAAGAACCGCTGACGCTTCTTCGCTAAACGGGGCATACCTAGCTGGACTTCGTAAATCTGTTCGTAAACTCAGGGGCGATTCGTCATAAAGTGAAGGGAAGATAGAGGAGAGTGTCCTTTTATCGCCTAACTTGTCTGTCTGTCTGTCTGTCTGTCTGTCTGTCTGTCTGTCTGTCTGTCTGTCTGAGTCTTTCACGTAAATGTTCCCAGGGTTTGGTTTTCGCAAGTGTTGAGTGAAAGAGAGAAGGTGTGTGTTTTGTTTACAGTGAATGAGTGACTGGGTGAATGAGTGGGTGAATGAGTGGGTGGGTGAGTGGGTGAATGACTGGGTGAATGAGTGGGTGAATGAGTGGATGAGTGAGTGGGTGAATGAGTGGGTGGGTGCGTGGGTGAGTGGGGGCGTGTTGGTGAGTGGGTGGGTGAATGAATTATTGACTGACTGTGTGTGTGTGTGTGTGTGTGTGTGTGTGTGTGTGTGTGTGTGTGTGTGTGTGTGTGTGTGTGTGTGTGTGTGTGTGCACGCGCGCGCAGAGACGTGTAAAAATAAGATAAAAATAAGAAATCTGAAACTACTAAAAAAAAAATACCCACAAAAGTCAACATCGACAAAAAAAACGTAGACAAACAAACAAACAAACAAACAGATAAACAAAGAGAGAAATACAAAGACAGACAAATGGAGACAAACACACAAACACACAAACACAGAGTGATAAACGACCAAGAAATAACGGGTTCGAACAAGAAATAACGGGTTCAGAACAAGAAATAACGGGTGGAACAAGAAATAACGGGTTCAAGCTTGAAAAATTTAGGTTTAGGAAGGAGATAGGAAAAAATTGGTTCTCAAATAGAGTGGTAGATGAGTGGAACGGACTCAGTAATCATGTAGTTAGTGCTAGGACACTAGAGAGCTTTAAGAGAAGATTAGACAAGTTTATGGATGGGGATAACAGATGGAAATAGGTAGGAGTGTTTCATACAGGGACTGCCACGTGTAAGCCTGGTCGCTTCTTGCAGCTTCCCTTATTTCTTATGTTCTTATGTTCTTATAAACAGACAAAAACACACACACACACACACACACACAGAGAGAGAGAGAGAGAGAGAGAGAGAGAGAGAGAGAGAGAGAGAGAGAGAGAGAGAGAGAGAGAGAGAGAGAGAGAGAGAGAGAGAGAGAGAGAGAGAGAGAGAGACAGACAGACAGACAGACGACAGACAGACAGACAGACAGACAGACAGACAGACAAAAACATTATTCTTTTCCCCCAGGCGAGGTGTCTCCTGCTACCTGTCCTTAATTACTGAGTGAGAGGGAGAGAGTGAGAGAGGGAGAGAGGGGGAGAGAGGGAGAGGGAGACCATTTCTCTATAAAACCAGTAATAAGAAGGGAGAGAAAGGTTTTTTATCTTCCTTCTTCCTCTTCCTTCTCCTCTCTCTTCTTCCTATTTATCTCTTCTTGTCTCTTCTATTTTTTTTCATCTTTTCATTCCTTCTTGTTTCTATTTTTTTTTTTGTTTGTTTTGTTCCTTTCTATTTTGTTATTTATTTTCCTTTCCTCTTCTTCCTTCTCGTTATTCACCTTCTCCCCATTCACTTTGTTTTATCTTCTTTTCCGTTTTACTTCCTTTTTCCTCCTCTCTTTCCCTCCCTTCTTTGTTTCTCCTTTTCCTCATGTTTATCACTTTTTTCCCTCTTCTTTATTCTCACACATCTATTTTCTTTCCTTCCACTACTTTTTTTGCATTTTCTCTTTCTCTTCTCTTATTCCATTTTCTCTCTCTCTCTTTTCTTCTTTGTCCATTTTCTTCTCCCTCTTCCTTAATTTTAAATATTTTCTTTTTCTCCTTTTTCTTTATTCTTGTCATGCTTTTATTCTTCTTTCTCATCCCATTCCATTATCATATTTTCCTCTTTTCCTATTCCTCATTTCCTATTATCTTTTATTTCCTCGTTCCTTCCCTTCTCTTTCCTGTTCCTTCCTTCTTTCCCTTCTCTCTGCTCTTCCCTTTTCATTCATCCTTTTTATCTCCCCGTTCCCTCCTTCCTTTACCCAAACACACACACACACACACACACACACACACACACACACACACACACACACGACCTGACGTTTCTGTGTCAAGGAAAAGGAAAAAGAAAAAGAAAAAAGAAAAAAAGAAAAGAAAGAAAATGAAGTAATGCTCTCCTACGCGCGTCTCTCTCTCTCTCTCTCTCTCTCTCTCTCTCTCTCTCTCTCTCTCTCTCTCTCTCTCTCTCTCTCTCTACTGCTCTCTCTCCTTTAGGGGCGGTTTAAATATACCTAGGCTACTTTAAATGATGAATGGACAGAGAGAGAGAGAGAGAGAGAGAGAGAGAGAGAGAGAGAGAGAGAGAGAGAGAGAGAGAGAGAGAGAGAGAGAGAGAGAGAGAGAGTGAGTGTACAAATGGTAAAGATTGTTTTATTTACATTTGTGCACTCTCTCTCTCTCTCTCTCTCTCTCTCTCTCTCTCTCTCTCTCTCTCTCTCTCTCTCTCTCTCTCTCTCTCTTTCCCCCTCATCGCTTCGTCTCGCATAAATTTAAATCTAATTAACATGAGGCTCTTTAGTGCAGCCTCAGAGAGAGAGAGAGAGAGAGAGAGAGAGAGAGAGAGAGAGAGAGAGAGAGATTGTTGATAAATTTTAGGTTCCCAGGTTAAGGGTAGGAGAGAGGGATGAGTCTCTCTCTCTCTCTCTCTCTCTCTCTCTCTCTCTCTCTCTCTCTCTCTCTCTCTCTCTCTCTCTCTCTCTCTCTCTCTCTCTCTTTACAAGGACATAAACATGGATGAAAATATGAACACTTGAAAGCATGTAATAAAATGAAAAATAGGAGGAGGAGGAGGAGGAGGAGGAGGAGGTGGAGGAGGAGGAGGAGGAAGATGAAGAGGATAGAGAACGCAGAAGAAGAACAAGAACAACAAGAACATGATGATGATGATGATGATGATGATGATGATGAAAAGAAGAAGAGGAGGAGCCACAGAAGGAGAGGAAGAAGAAACGGAACGAGAAAAGGAGGAAGAAAATGAAGAGAAGAGGAAAAGGAGAAAATAAAAATAAAGAAAAAAAACTGAAGAAAAAAATAAATAAACAAATAAATAAATAAATAAACAAACACTTTAATATACACACACACTCTCAGATCAAAACAAACCAAGACGATTCAGGAAAGAGATATTTAAGTGGAAGGATTCTCCCCACCCCCCTCCCTATTCCACCCCACCCCCCACCCCCTGCCCCCCCACCTTCTCTCTCTTCCCGGAACGTATTCAAAACGACGAAGGTGAAAGATTTTTATGGGGTGGGAATGACTTAGCGTTAGGAGGAGGAGGAGGAGGAGGAGGAGGAGGAGGAGGAGGAGGAGGAGGAGGAGGAGGAGGAGGAGGAGGAGGAGGAGGGAGGAAGGAGGAGAATAAATATGGAGATGAAAAAAATTATAAGGATGTTGATGATGATTAGAAGAAGAAAAGAAGAACAAGAACAAGAAGAACAAGAACAAGAAAAACAAGAACAAGAAATAACGAAAATAAAAACAAGGAAAGAAACGAAAGATCAAAATTAGGAAAAAAATAAAAATAAAGGAAAAATAAAGACGAAAGGAGAAAGAAGATCAGGAGGAGGAGGAGGAGGAGGAGGAGGAGGAGGAGGAGGAGGAGGAGGAGGAGGAGGAGGAGTGCCGTAAGTTAAGGTGAGGTTGTGAGGTACTTCTGAGAATTTAAGAGATCTTTAAAACGCTGCGAGTATGAGGCTTCCTTTGTTGGGAGGAGGAGGAGGAGGACGAGGAGGAGGAGGAGGAGGAGGAGGAGGAGGAGGAGGAGGAGGAGGAGGAGGAGGAGGAGGAATTGCAAGGAAAGGAGGAAAACGAAAGTAAATGATAAGGTAAAAGGAGAGAAGAGGAGAAAATTGTGGGATAGAGAAGAGGAAGATAATAGGAAGAGGAGGAGGAGGAGGAAGAGGAATTGGTACGAAAGGAGGAGAGAACGAAAGTAAATGATTAGGTGAAAGAGAAGAGGAGAAAAGAGAGAGAAGAGGAGAAAGACGAAGAGGAGGAGGAGGAGGAGGAGGAGGAACGTGAGAATCAATAGAGAAGATCAGGTTTTCAGAAGAGATACCTGGATAAAAATGGCTGTTTTCCCTGAAGTGTCCCAGGTAACCTTGTGAATGACAGGTGAGGTGGGAGGCAATTCAAGACACCTGAACTAATTAACTTAATGCGGGGAAAAAAAAAAATAATAATAATATCTTGAAGTAGTGAAGACAATAAATATTTCCTTGTTATTTTATTTCTATTTATTTATTTATTTATTTATTTATGGCTTATCCTTCATGTGTAAAAGAGTGAACAAGTAAATGTAAATAAACAAGTAAATAAAACTCACTCAATAAACTTCTGGTAAATCAAAAGGAGTTTATTTCGCATTCGTATACAGATTAATAAAAAATGACTTATAAAAATGTTAAAGTCACTTTAAGAAGATAAGAAAAAGCGTAAGATTTCTGGAACTATATACAAAAAATATTCAAATTTACACGAATCATAAAAAAATAAAAAAATAAATAAATAAAAAAATAAATAAAATGTAAATGACTCAATGGTTTCTTCTTCCTTTATATCATGAAGGAAATAATAAAAAAATATCTTATTATAAAGCTTTTCACTAATAAAAGAAGAAAAACATAAGATTTATATAGAAAAAAATAAATAAAATCCACATCGTTTACACAAATTAAAAACAATAAATATATAAATTCATAAAAAATACTTTATAAAATGTTTCGGTAATAATAATAAGAAGAAATGTAAGATTTATAAAGCAAAAAATCAAAAGCATTCACATTCCTTACACGAATAAAAAAAAAGTTAAAATAAAATAAAATAAAATAAAATAAATAAATAAATAAACTTCAGGTGAATCAATGCATTTGTGCTAATAAATCAGAGAAATTAATTAAGAGAAAAAAACTATTACGAAATATTTCACAAATAAAACAAGAACAAAAATCTAAAACGAAGAAAGAAAAACACGACTGCAAAAAAATAAAAAAAAAATCAACCAAAAAAAAAAAATATATATATATATATATATATAAACAAAAAAAAATTTACGTCAAAAGCGAACCCAAAAAAAAAAAAAAAAGGAAATAAAAACAGCAATAAAAATCAAGAGGAAGCAAAGAAAACGTGCTTCGTGCTTAATGCTTCGACGTTCACTGCTGGAAGGGGGAGGAGGAGGAGGAGAGATGGAGAGGAGAGAGGGAGGGGAGGAGCGAGAGGGAGAGGAGGAGTGAGAGGGAGAGAAAAGAGGTGGAGGTGAAAGGAAAACGAAACTAGACGAAGTGTAGAAAAACAAGACCAAACGAACGAGAGAGAGAGAGAGAGAGAGAGAGAGAGAGAGAGAGAGAGAGAGAGAGAGAGAGAGAGAGAGAGAGAGAGAGAGAGAGAGAGAGAGAGAGAGAGGGCGGCCGGCAGGTGAGACGCTTATCTCTTCCAGACGGTAAGTGGATCCAGGAAAGCATGCGAGGCTGGAAGAGACTGGAAAAAGAGAGAGGCTGGAAAAAAGGCTGGAAAAAAGTGCCTGGAGGTGCCGGAAAGTGCCAGAGGGAAACGGGAAGTGTCAGGGGGTGTCAGGGGGTGTCAGAGTCAGGAGGTGAGTGCCAGTAGAGTTAAGGGAAGCAGAAGTGTGAGGGGGATGCCAGAGTGCTAGAGTGATGACAAGAATTAGACAGTGCTACTAGTGCCATCGCTAAGTGCCAAGGTATGCCAAAGAGAGCCTGGTAGGAAGTGTTAGGGGGTGTCAGGACGTGCTAGGAAGAGTCAGGGAGTGCCGAGAAGTTTGAGGAAGAGTGAGAAAGTACTAGAAAGTGCCAACAAGTGCATGTATTATCGAGAAGTGTCAGAAGGTGCCAATGACGGTTAGAGTCTGAGTTAGAATGAATCGGAGGTAGAAAGTGCCAGGGAGAGTTTAAAAGTGTCAAGAGAGTTACAAAGTGCCAAGGAGTGCCACGGCTTCCTTCTAACTTCACTAACCATGAAGGAAAGTGTAGGTAGAAATAGTGGGGGGCGTAACTCACTGAAATCACTGAAATCTCTGGGATGGAAAATATTTTAGAAACTTAACTGAACAAATACTTCTTTGATAACGTAAACCAACCTATCCTCGTAACCCAACTTTATCTAAATCTAACCTAACCTAACTTAAAATAACCTAACCTAACCTAACCTAACCTAACCTAACTTAAAATAACCTGACCTAAACTAACCTAACCTAACCTAACCTAACCTAACCTATCCTAGTAACCCAACTTTATCTAAATTTAACCTAACCTAACTTAAAATAACCTGACCTAAACTAAACTAACCTAACCTAACCTAACCTAACCTCATCTAAATCTAATCTAAACCTAACCTTATCTAAATCTAACCTAGACTAAACCTAACCTAACCTGACTTATCCTAACTTAACCTGACCTATCCTAACCTAATTTGACTTGATCTAACCTAACCTAACGGAATCTAACCTAACCAAACCTAACTAAAATAAAATTCGCGAACAAAAAAAAAAAAAATGGAGGGACATACAATTTAACGGATTAGTTTTAGTACAAAGGAATTGAGAGAAAAAAAAAAACATTAAATATCAATAAAAAATGGCGGACAAAGCAATTAAACGTTCCGGCAGCAAATAAATGGTAAAAAAAAAAAAATAATCGCATTCTTTGGTACATAAAAAAAAGTTAGTCAAAGAAACGAAAAATAAATAAATAAATAAATAAAATAAAACGTTTGATACAAAATAAAGAATCTTGCAGCTAATGAAAATAGAAAAAAAAAGAAGTCTTGCTAAAAAGGAGATATTCAAATTAGAAACGTTTAGTGTTAATGGGAAACTCTTAGAATAAACTGCAAAAAACGTTTAACCATTGGAAAAAAACGTTCGGGATGAATGGAAACGTTTAAAGCGAGAAGCAAACAGTATATCACGACGTTAACGAACTCAGAGCAAGCGAGAGAGAGAGAGAGAGAGAGAGAGAGAGAGAGAGAGAGAGAGAGAGAGAGAGAGAGAGAGAGAGAGAGAGAGAGAGAGAGAGAAATTACACTCGCATAAAATTACATAGAAAGTAAAGACAATACGAGAGAGAGAGAGAGAGAGAGAGAGAGAGAGAGAGAGAGAGAGAGAGAGAGAGAGAGAGAGAGAGAGAGAGAGGAGACCCAATGCAGCCGTTCCACGTAACTAGGCGGAGACAGAAACAGGGCCTTTGAAATAACGTTCCCCCATGACACTTCCTCACTAACTCGCGCCAGACAAAGGAACCATGAAAGAGAAGCATCGTAAAGCGCATTATAAATAGGAAAGAGGAGGAGGAGGAGGAGGAGGAGGAGGAGGAGGAGGAGGAGGAGAAGGAGGAGGAGGAGGAGCAACAATAACAACAGTAAGAGGAGAAAAACGAAAAAAACAGAAAAGCAATTGAGAAAAGAAAACTAAAACAAAAAAGAAATCGACAACAACAACAACAACAACAACAACAACAACAACAACAACAGCAACAGCAAGAAAGGAGAAAAAAACACAAACGAAGAACAAGCAGCAGCAGATCTCTTGGCCCTTATGAGAAAGGCTGTTTGTGATAAGATACACCATCTAATCTAAAGCAAGAGAGGAAGAGGAGGAGGAAGAGGAGGAGGAGGAGGAGGAGGAGGAGGAGGAGGAGGAGGAGGAGGAGGAGGAGGAGGAGGAGGAGGAGGAGGAGGAGATAACATCATATTACCTTGATGGAAAACATAAACAAACCGATTCAAAGCTTCCTAAAGACCACCACCATCACCACCACCTCCTCCTCCTCCTCCTCCTCCTTCAGCGCCTCCTTCGTTTGATTCAGCCGTCCATAAGCGATAAGGAAGGGCGCCTGCACCCTCACCTGCCTTCACCTGCGCGTCGCTAATACAGGTAGTAAACACGTCACACCTACCTGAGTGCTTTGCCGAGGAGGAGGAGGAGGAGGAGGAGGAGGAGGAGGAGGAGGAGGAGGAGGAGGAGGAGGAGGAGGAGGAGGAGGAGGAGGAGGGATATGCATAGCGGAGGATGGAGGTGAAGATAGAAATATATCCTTTTGGAGAGGAAGAGGAGAAGGATGCCGGGAAAGAGAGGCGTGAAGGAAGAGAGGAATAGAAGGAAGGAAGGAGGAAGAGTGAGAGGTATGCAAAGTGGAAGGGATGGATGGGAGAGGTGAGGAGGAGAGATTGTGTGTGTGTGAGAGGAGAGAGGAGCAGGAGAAAGAGGGAGGAGGAAAATGATAGGGAGGGAGGAAAGGTGCCTTGAAAGATGCATTTGTGTGTGTGTGTGTGTGTGTGTGTGTGTGTGTGTGTGTGTGTGTGTGTGTGTGTGTGTGTGTGTGTGTGTGTGTGTGTGTGAATTACTCCCAGGCATCTACAAAACCCCTCCTATTTCACCTGTTCACCTTATTTCCCCAGGTGTTTGCCCCTCCCCCCCAGCCATTACCACCTGAGTCACTCCCCCTCCCTCTACCTTTTAGTATATCATTACTTGAGAGGGGCGTCCCGTTTTCTTCCGAGAGAGACGTAAAGAAAATGGAAGGGAGGGGTGAGTACTGAATGACGTGGATTTGAGGGAAGACAGACAGACAGACAGACAGACAGACAGACAGACAGACACACACACATACATAAAAACAGGTAAATCCTCTTTTGTAGTTATATTATTAAGTTAGAAGCAGATAATGAAATAAGTTATAGTAAATGTTGTTTTTTTTTTTATTGTTTTGGTGTGTGTGTGTGTGTGTGTGTGTGTGTGTGTGTGTGTGTGTGTGTGTGTGTGTGTGTGTGTGTGTGTAACATATAGAAATGCAAGACGAATATTCCACATTCTCTCTCTCTCTCTCTCTCTCTCTCTCTCTCTCTCTCTCTCTCTCTCTCTCTCTCTCTCTCTCTCTCTCTGCCCAAACAACCCATCCGAACAACTCCACCCTTAATCCACTCGGCATTTAAAACAGCATTGCATCCACTTATCCATCTCTCCACTTCTCCACCATTACCTAGACAAATACCACATGGCCAAAGAAGCCCCAAAAGACCCTTAAACAAGAGCCTAGGTAATGAAGGCACTGTTTAGGGTTCTCTTGTGTCCCGGGAAATTTAAACCCTAACTTTAATGCAGAGAAGAGAGAGAAATAGATGAAGAGAAATGAAGAGAAATGTTTGCTTCAGTCTTCCCCTTAATTTCTACCTGTTATGACTCCCTAGTTGGTGTTCAGGTGTGTGTGATGTTAATTGTGGTGCTTGGTGGGTATTTTTGGGCGTGTTAGATGGTTTTTATTGATCTTTTCTTGTTTTTTTAATTTTTTTGTTAAA
>NC_087196.1:6183357-6185857 GCF_035594125.1 Scylla paramamosain | reverse complement strand
CTTTACTCCTTCCCTTTTATTTATCTTATATTCTTCATTCTATTTTTATCGCTATTCAGGTTTATTTCCTTATAAATCGAGTGGTTCTTTTTCTACTATTATTTTTCAACTTTTTTTTCTATATTTTAGTTTATATTTCCACATTTAATTCTCAAGTAACGCATTTGTTTTCTTTTTTTTTATTTTCTACTCCTTTTCACTATTTCATTATGTATTTAACTTCTTTTCACTTCTTTTGTGTTTTTTTTTTTACTTTATATTTTCAAGTCAATTTCTTCTAAAACTCCTCACTCGTATCATTCCCTTTATACTTTACGTAGTCGGTTCATTTCCTTATACTCTAGGCACGGTTTATTCCCTTATACTTCGCGCTGCATTTGTTTTTCAGTTATTTATTTTATTTATTTATTTCTTTTTTCCATCCTTTCCATATTTCTTTAACTTTTATTTTCCACGTTTATTTCTCCGATACTTCTACGCACGGTTCATTAACTTATAGTTATCAGTTCCTTTATACTTCATGCACTATTTATTTATTTATTTTTTTCGACTTTATATTCCTTGATCTCTATATCCACGTCTACCAGTTCCTATTTTCCACGTTTATTTCTTCGATACTTCTACGCGCGGTTCATTCACTTATAGTTATCAGTTTCCTTATACTTCACGCTCCATTTATTTATTTGTTTATTTTTTTCGACTTTATATTCCTTGATCTCTATTTCCGCGTCTACCAGTTCCTATTTTCCACGTTTATTTCTCCGATACTTCTACGTGCGATTCATTCACTTATAGTTATCAATTCCCTTATACTTCACGCTCCATTTATTTACAGTTTGTTTTTTTCCCGACTCTTATATTTCTCGGTCCTTATTTCCACGTTTATTTCCCCGGCAGGTGTACGCACGGTTTATTCCCTTATAGTCGGGGAGTCGCGCTGCACTTGTTTCGAATATGGAGTTCACGCCTCTAAATTCTGTTATGGAAATCCCTTTAATAATATTCAGTTGCGAAGTCCATTAGATCCTGACTCGCTCTCCAGTCCCATTTATTTTTATTTAGTATTTTTTCCCCCGCCCTTCGCGTAAATATATGTATAGCACTGTGTTTTTTGTAATGAGTTCGCTTCCTGACATGCATTCATCATTAGTAGCAGTATTTATATTTGAACGATGAGTTTTGAAAGTGAATGGAGTGTTATGAATGTCACGCTGGTATAGACTGAATGGCTACAGAATGAATTAATCTCTCATCAACCAGCGTGCCTCGTGTGTCTGCCTGTCTGTCTGTCTGTGTGTCTGTACGCCTAAAAATAAATCAGCTTCATTCATTAATCATTTCCACCTCATTTTCTTTTTATATATATAGACGTTTTCAATGTTACGATTCTACAATTTACATTATTAGCATCATGAACAGCGCAGTCATGATGATATATTCTGAAACACCTCCATTGCATTCGAAAGGCTTAAGTCACACGGGTTTTTTAAGGGTGTTTTGACGGTAACAGTGACAGATTAACAAGATTTCTACATTGTCAACAGGAGAAACACTCTTGAGAACTCGGCTAATCATCTGTGGCCTTTGAAGAGAGAGAGAGAGAGAGAGAGAGAGAGAGAGAGAGAGAGAGAGAGAGAGAGAGAGAGAGAGAGAGAGAGAGAGAGAGAGAGAGAGAGAGAGAGAGAGAGAGAGAGAGAGAGAGAGAGAGAGAGAGAGAGAGAGAGAGAGAGAGAGAGAGAGAGAGAGAGAGAGCATTTTAGAGTACAGGCCTAGCGAACACCTGCAACATCATCATCATCATCATCAGCACCACACGGACACCTCTTTCATTAGTTTCATCCCAGGGGCGCCACCCAAGCCATTCCCGCCCCTCCGACCCCTCGCCCACCGCTCATCTCAGCCTGGCTTGTCTCACCGCTGACACGAGGCGGCCTTAATTACAACGGTGGCTTCAATCAGTACCATCAACTGCCCTGCATCATACGGGTTACTGTGTGTGTGTGTGTGTGTGTGTGTGTAGGGTGGTAGTGCTGTAGTAGTAGTTGTGGTTGTAGTAGTAGTAGTAGTTGTTGTTGCCGCAGAAGGAACAGTAACAATAATGAGGGTAATTACAATGACCAATATTGTCGTTAGCCACCATCACCTTCACCATCATCACCACCATCACTACTACCATCACTACCACCATCACCACCACCATCACCACCACCAAGTACTTCTCTAAAGTCAATTTAATGCTCAGACAGATTATTAAAGTTACTTAGTCCATTTCCTCGTTCCCTCCTCCTCCTCCTCCTCCTCCTCCTCCTCCTCCTCCTCCTCCTGCATCTCTTCCTTCGTTCCTCCTTCCCTTTTAGTCTCTACCACGTTCCTCCTTCCCTCTTACTCCTCCTCTTCCTCCTCCTTCCTTCCTTCCCTACTTCTCTCCTCCATCTCTTCTTGCTCCTCTTCTACAAACACACACACACACACACACACACACACACACACACACACACAC
>NC_087196.1:6175857-6178357 GCF_035594125.1 Scylla paramamosain | reverse complement strand
GAGAGAGAGAGAGAGTATAGAAATAGATAGTAAACAAAGACACACATACAGACAGACACAGATAAACAGACAGAGACAAAGAGAGAAGACAGATAGAAAAACAGCCAGCCAGACAGCCAGACAGACAGACAGACAGACAGACAGACAGACAGCCAGACAGACAGACAGACAGACAGACAGACAGACAGACAGACAGATTCAGTCATTAACACCGCTATTCTTAATAAAACTCAATATGCAATAAATAGAAATAGATAAAAAAACTCGAAAAATTTAAAGGAAAATATTCAATGAGTCAATCTGGAATAACTCTCTCTCTCTCTCTCTCTCTCTCTCTCTCTCTCTCTCTCTCTCTCTCTCTCTCTCTCTCTCTCTCTCTCTCTCTCTCAGGTGACCACGGTGGCTCCTCAAAGGGTGACGAGTAGCCAATCACATTAAGCCATCAGGCAGGTGAGCAACAAACAAGCCATCCAATTAATCCACACACACACCTGTCATTACCTGCTGCCCGCCCTTTGATGCTAATGACACACACACACACACACACACACACACACACACACACACACACACACACACACACACACACACACACAAGGTTTAGATTCTATTGACCACTAATATACAAAAACTAAATGTCACACACACACACACACACACACACACACACACACAGTCATAAGTGTTATAAATGTTGAAAGAAAAAGACGAAGTAAAATTAAGTGAAAATATGGAGAATTGATAGATTTTGACCTGTATTTAACGAAACTAGTTGGAAAAAATGTTATAAAATTCCCAGACGCACAAATTTATGAGGGAAAAAAAAGGTGAAAAATAAAGAAAAATGCAAGATGTGATGGAATTCAACACTCAATGAACGAAAATACATGAAAAATACAAAAAAATATATATGTAGAACCTTAAAATACTCGTACATGAAAAGAAATATATGATAGATGAGATGAACAAAAACTAGTAAAATGAGTAAAAATATTAAGAAACTGATAGACAGACGATAAAATAAATAAATAAAATAGAAAATAAAATAAAACAAATACAAAAGAACAACTAAAAAATGGAAATTAGGTTAAACAGAAAAAAAAATAAATAAAATAAAATAAAATAAATAAATAAATAAAATAAGTAAATATATCAGACACACACTAAGGAAAAACATAGGAAAAAAAAAAAAAGACGAGAGTTACCCATCACTTGAGCGGCAAAAAAGAAAACGAGAAATGGATACGGGTAGGAAGACTCGGGAAAGAAAACGGGCGACAATATACTGAAGGTTTGAAGGAAATGTCTTTCTTCCTCCCGTCACGCCCTCATCGATGTGTTCCTCCACCTTTCCTCCACCTTCCTCCACCTTTCCTCCACTTCCCTTTCATTCTTCCTCCATTTTCCCTCCACATTTCCTCAAGTTTTCTCCATTTTCCTCCACTTTTCTTCCATCCTTCCTCCACTTCCCTTTCATTCTTCCTCCATTTTCCCTCCACCTTTCCTCCACTTTCCTCCAGGTTTCCTTCACCTTTCCTCCACTTCCCTTTCATTCTTCCTCCATTTTCCCTCCACATCCCTCCACCTTTCCTCAATTTTTTCTCCATTTTCATCCACTTTTCTTCCATCTTTCCTCCACTTTCCACTATTTCTCCTCCACTCTTCCACTTTTCCTCCAAGTTCCCTCTACCTTTACTTCATTTCCCTCCATAATTCCTCTATTTTCCTCCATAATTTTCCCATTTTCCTCCACATTTTCTCCGATTCCTCTTCCTCCATTTTCTCAACCTTCTCTACCTTTCCTCCATCTTCCCTCCACGTTCCCTCCACGTTTCCTCCAATTTCCCTCCTTCCCCTACTCGTAAATCTTATTATTCGAGAGAGAGAGAGAGAGAGAGAGAGAGAGAGAGAGAGAGAGAGAGAGAGAGAGAGAGAGAGAGAGAGAGAGAGGCACCAGGGAACAGACACAATAGGAATTAATTTAGAAGCAATAGAACAAAGGATAATTCGAAGAGGATTACGAAACAGAAAAAAAGGAAAAAGAGAAAAGGTAAAAGGAAAAAAGAAAGGAAAAACAAGTAAACATTTCCAAAAGAGAGAGAGAGAGATCAAAGGACAAGAGTTTAAAGACGGGAAGAAAGGAAGAAAACGAGGAATAATGATAATAAAAGAGAGAGAAAGCGAAGGGAGGAAAAAAGAACGAACGAAAGGAACGAGTAAATATGATAGACTAAAATAAACCAAGACTTGAGAAAGAGAATGAAAGAAAGAAAGAAGAAAGGAAGGAAGAAAGAAAATAAATGGTTAAAGTTACTGCTAAAGAAGAAAATAAGAGGAGAGGAAGAAGAGAGAAGGAAAAAGAAAAGAGAAATGATACAACTATTTGCGAATGAAAGAAACTCTTGATAAAAACGAGAGAGAGAGAGAGAGAGAGAGAGAGAGAGAGAGAGAGAGAGAGAGAGAGAGAGAGAGAGAGAGAGAGAGAGAGAGAGAGAGAGAG
>NC_087196.1:6170857-6173357 GCF_035594125.1 Scylla paramamosain | reverse complement strand
GAGAGAGAGAGAGAGAGAGAGAGAGAGAGAGAGAGATAACACTCAAGAACGAAAGAAAGTAAACCTAGAAAATAATAATAATAATAATAATAATAATAATAATAATAATAAGAAGAAGAAGAAGAAGAAGAAGAAGAAGAAGAAGAAGAAGAAGAAGAAGAAGAAGAAGAAGAAGAAGAAGAAGAAGAAGAAGAAGAAGAAGAAGAAGAAGAAGAAGAAGAAATAATGGAGGTAGAATAAAAGAAAACGTAAGAGTAGAGTGAAACAAAGCACAAAGAAAACGGGAATAAAGGAAGAAAACGTAATGAAGCACAAACTACAACAGAAGGAAAATAAAAGGAAATAGAAAAAGAAAAAGGAAATTACAAAAAACAAAGAATAAAGAAGGACAATAGAGAAAATAACTAATAAAAGAGAAAATAACAAACATTTCACCACATACCATTCCAAGTCATTCCAGCAAGTCATTCCCAATCATTCCAGTCATCATTTTAACATTCCCACATCATTCCAGGCAACCATTCCTACACAGCACATCATTCCAGCCACAAGGCATTCCACACCTCATTCCAGCCACCCTGTCATTCCCACGCTACGGCAGGTGAGGGTGGTCAGGCAGGTGGACACGTGGACAGGTGGGCCGGCGCGTGTCACCTGGCCACCACCAGTACGGCAATGACAGGTAGCAGCACAAACCACTTCCCCTCATCACACACCTGCCACACACCTGTCGCACACGAGAGATCAGGTGTGTCTTGCTGCACGACTTGGCTATATTTGGGTCTCGTTCACTCACCTGGGTTGTTTATTAATCGTGTCAGGTGTGTGTGTGTGTGTGTGTGTGTGTGTGTGTGTGTGTGTGTGTGTGTGTGTGTGTGTGTGTGTGTGTGTGTGTGTGTGTGTGTGTGTGTGTGTGTGTGTGTGTGTGTGTGTTTAATGGTGCTTTTGTGGTATTTTTTTAGGTTTAGCGAGTGTATAGACAAGGTTCATAAGGTTGGCAATATTTACAGAATGAGAAGCAAGGCTAGATGGAGGGGAAAAAGAGAGAGATAGGAAAATGTTGGTTGTCTGAGTGGTAAATGGAAAAAAGAAAGAGATAAGGATGAGATAAATAGAAAAAGATAAATAAAAACATAAAAAAGAAAAGAAAAGGAAGATATTGGTTCTCATAGTGATGGATAAATGGAAAAAGTTTATCTGAAAACATCCAAAATCTTAAAGAACACGAGAACACAAACAAAAACAAAACAAACTAATATTTTTTATACAAGACAAGACTTAAGTGATAACAAAAACTGATAGTAAACAAATCATTAACACCGTAGATCAAATACAAGAAAGATAACAAATAAACAAAAACAAAAACAAAAAAAACATACATAGAAAACAAATTAAATATACCCTGTACGTATACATATGCATTAGTATGTATATATGTATGTATGTATGTATGTATGTACTCGTATGTATGTATGTATGTATGTATGTATGTATGTATGTATATCTATCTGTACTACAAAACACACCCCTTTCCCAATTCTTTCCCTCACCTAGCTAACAGTGCACCAATGACCATAAAGAGCCTTACCTGAGTTTCCCTTGTTTGCAGGTGTGTTTCCCTGACGGCCGGCGCTCCTTGGGGACTCCTGGCTCCTGGTACACTCTCCCTGACACGATTGGGTGAAAAATACGAGAGAGAGAGACAGAGAGAGAAAGAGTGAGGAAGCGAGGCCTGAAGACTGAGGTGCTGAGATTAAAAATGTACGGCGGAGATGGTCAGAAAGGAAAGAGGGGAGAATAAAGGTGAGAAAAAGAGAGGTCTGTGTGAAATGGTAGGAGAAAGGATAGAAAACGTAACTAGAATGGATTAGAGTCGTTAAAAAGGAAACATAGATTGAGGAAAGGTTAAAAATTTGGTGGTGGTCGTGTTGGTGTGTGTGTGTGTGTGTGTGTGTGTGTGAGAAAGTAAGAGAGAGTAAGGTAGTAAGATCATAAGGTTTAAATATTAAAAAATGATATAGAATGGTTAGAGAGGAAAGAGACGTTGAGATAAAGAAAGGTACAGTGAGAGAAATTATAAAAAAAAAAAGTTTAAATGCACAAGATGGTGTAGAATGCTTAGAAAGATGAGAAAAAAATGGAGAGAAACAGAGATTGAGAAGAAAGAACGTGAGACAAAGAAAGAAAAAAAAAGTAGAGGCGTTTGTGTGTGATAGAAGGGGAATGGGTGACAGTTCAACAGATAAAGATATACAAGATAAGGAAGGATGATCAGAGAAAGAGAGACGGAGAAAAAAAATGTGAGAGAAATAGGTGTTTGTGAGAAATGGTGAGGGAAACGCTACAAAAATCAAAAGGAATGGTGAGGAATGCAGTGAGAAGATAGTGAAAGTAGATGAAAAGAAAATGATGAAAAAAAAGTAGACGAAAAAAATAAAGTAGAGAAATTACTGTGTCTTTGTGAAATGGTGATAGAAATGATAGGTATGGAATGGTGAAT
>NC_087196.1:6155857-6168357 GCF_035594125.1 Scylla paramamosain | reverse complement strand
ATACGGTCGGTCTTAGAGGCTTATTTGTACTCACTCGGCGGTCTCTTGTTAACGGGAAAAAATAAAGAAATAAAGTAAAATGAGAGAGAGAGAGAGAGAGAGAGAGAGAGAGAGAGAGAGAGAGAGAGAGAGAGAGAGAGAGAGAGAGAGAGAGAGAGAGAGAGAGAGAGAGAGAGAGAGAGAGGAGAGGTATAAGAGGAGGAGGAAACAAATTACCAAAAAGGGGAAAAAAAAAGAATCCTTCATTAAATTTTTATAAAAGACTGTATGGTTCATTTTTTCCCCTCTACTTCCCTTTTTTCCCTCTTTCCCATTCTAAGGACACTCAGGGAGCTCTTACAGTCCTCTTACCCCGGCGAGTGCTCTTAAAATGCCATTATGTTCAAGAGGACTCGCTGTTTTAAGAGGGAGAGTGAGGGGCGAGTCTCGAGTTTTAGCACTGACTAGCCAGCGAGCCACCAGGCAGTGAAAGGATGTGTGTTAAGAGGGAAAAAAAATGTTGGGTTTGTTTTTTAAGTGTTTGGGTGAATAATTAATTGGTTATGAGTGAGTGAAAGTTGAATTAGGGTGTTGTTGTTGTTGTTGTTGTTGTTGTTGTTGTTGTTGTTGTTGTTGTTGTTGATCTTGCGTTTGTTTTTTTCTGGGTGTTTTTTTTTGTTTGTTTTTGTTTTGTCAGTGGGCGGGAAGGAAAGTACAAAAGGAAATGAAGGAGGAACACCAACACGAAGGAAAACACCAAGAAAGCGAAGGAGAATAGCAAGAAAGCGAAGGAAAATAGCAAGAAAACCAAGGGAAATACCAGGAAAACAAAGAAAAAAACAAGAAAATAAGAAAAAAAGAGCAACATAAAAGAAAAACAAGAAAACAAGGAAAACGCAAAAAAATAAAAATAAAAATAAAAAAAATCAAAGGAAATAAAAAAAACAAGAAAAACAAAACGCAGGAAAAAAAGGAAACAAAGTAAAAAAAACAAATCACGAAGGAAAAAAAGACGAAAAAACAACAAAACAAAGAAAAAAACGAAAAAAAAACGAAGAAAAACGAAAACGAAACGAAAACAAGATCAAAACCAAGATAAGCATCAACAACACGGAACCAAATCAACAAGACCACAAAAAAACAAAAAACAAAAAAACAAAAAACAGCTTTCCTATTCCTCCCCTCACTGCCCTCAAATGTATCTCCCTTATATTACTACTGTGAGGGGAGGTAGAAGAGGACAAGGGGAAAGACACTCAACCTGCAACACTCCCTCGTCCTCCTTTCCTTCCTTCTTTCTTTCCTTCCTTCCTTCCTTCTTCATGATCTTCAACTTCGTAAAGGAATGTATTGAAAAAAAAATAGAGACATTGTTTAAGAATAGACAGAAACTTTCGGTATTTCTGTGAGAGAGAGAGAGAGAGAGAGAGAGAGAGAGAGAGAGAGAGAGAGAGAGAGAGAGAGAGAGAGAGAGAGAGAGAGAGAGAGAGAGAGAGAGAGAGACTGTGCATACTACAATCGATAAAATAAACACAAAACGTAATGAATGATTAAAAAAACAAAAAAAACAAAACAAAATGGGGAATAAAGCAAATTAAACAATAAAAACAAGAAAAACAATAAAATATCAAAGAAAAGGAAAAAAAATTAACGGAGATACTAGGAAGAGGGGAAGAGGGAAAGAGTAAGAGTAAGTGAGGGGAAGAGAGGAGAGGAGAGGAGAGATGAAGGGAGAGGAGAGAAAAAGCAAAGGTACAGAATATTGAGCAAAGAACGTGAAAGGAAAGGAGGAGAAGGAGAACAAGAGAAGAAGAAAGTGTAAGAGGAGGAGAGAATAAAGAAGGGAAGAATGAAGATAGAAAAAGGGAGAGTATATAGAAGGAAGGGAGGAAGGAGAGAAGGAAGAGAGGAAAGAAGAAAAAGTTAAATAAAGGAAGGAAGGAAGGAAGGGCAGAAAGATTTAGACTAATGAAGAAAAAATAGAAAGGAAAGAAGAAAGGAAGGAAAGGGGAAAAATATGTGAATGAAAAGGAAAAGAAGGAAGGACAGAAGATGGGAAGAAAATAAATAATTGAAGGAAGGAAGGAAGTAATTAAAGAAATGAAGGAAAAGAAAAACAAAAACTAAACTAATGAAGGAAGGAAGAAAGAAAGAAAGAAAGAAAGAAAGAAAGAAAGAAAGAAAGGAAGGAAGGAAGGAAGGAAGGAAGGAAGGAAAAAAGGAAGAAAGAAAGGAAGGAAAGAAGGAATTAAAGCAGATTGGAAAAAAAAAAGAAAACGAAAAACAAAGAAAACGAAAGGAAATAAGCTACAAAAAGACGAAAAATCAAGCAAAAAATAGAAAAAAAGGAAAACCGAAATTAAAGGATGAAAGAAGAAAAGCAAAAAAGAAAGAAGGAAGGAAGGAAGGAAGGAACGATTAGACTCACCAGCATAAACTGTCTTGCCTGGCGTTCAGTCTTTTCATTAATTTGCATAATTGCTTCGCTAGAGAGAGAGAGAGAGAGAGAGAGAGAGAGAGAGAGAGAGAGAGAGAGAGAGAGAGAGAGAGAGAGAGAGAGCAGGAGGAGGGTGTACGAGCCAACAGGAAAGGAGAGAGGTGAAGGAGACAATTGGAGGAAAGAGAAGTGAAGGAAACGAGAATAAAGAGAAAAAAAGTGGTGAAGGAGGAGGAGGAGGAGGAGGAGAAAAGAAGGAAGATTAAGAGGAACGATGGAGAGGAAGAAAAGAAGGTAGGAAAGATGGGAAGGAGAGGTTAGAATGAATGAATGAAGGAAAGAAGGAAGGAAGGAAGGAAGAAGATAATGGAAGCAAAAGAAAAAACGGAAGAAAGGAAAAAAGAAAAGCGAAGAAAGAAAGAAGGAGAGAAGGAAAAGACAAAGAAGGTACACAAGGTAAAGGGGGAGAGAGAGAGAGAGAGAGAGAGAGAGAGAGAGAGAGAGAGAGAGAGAGAGAGAGAGAGAGAGAGAGAGAGAGAGAGAGAGAGAAAGGAAAACTAAACAAAGGAGAAGAATTGGTGGTGATTAAAGATTCGATTACAGGTTAATGAGAGAGAGAGAGAGAGAGAGAGAGAGAGAGAGAGAGAGAGAGAGAGAGAGAGAGAGAGAGAGAGAGAGAGAGAGAGAGAGAGAGAGAGAGAGATACACGAGTTAATCCTTACAAATTGAACAGAAAATGGATATATTGAACAGAAAATGAGAGTCGGTTTTTAAAGACAATTCCATTTTCTTTGAAGAATTAAAAGGCATCACTGTAACATTTAAAAATTATCATTATTTTTTGCTACTAATGAAAATTTTTTCGGCTTTTAAATATCCTGAAATTTCTACTTTCTCTCTCTCTCTCTCTCTCTCTCTCTCTCTCTCTCTCTCTCTCTCTCTCTCTCTCTCTCTCTCTCTCTCTCTCTCTCTCTCTCTCTCTCTCTCTCTCGTGCACTTTGTTATTCATCTTTATTCCTCCTCTCTCCATATCCCTCCTCTTCATCTTCCTCCAGTAACTTGCCTCTTCCTCCCTCTCATCTCCTCTTTCTTCCATCTCCTTTCCATTATCGTCTCTGTGTCATTTCCTCTCATCGCTTCCCCTCTTCCTGTTCTTCTTTACCTCTCACTTTCATTTCCCTTCATCTACTACTTTTGCCCTCCTCTTCCTCCTCCTCCTCCTCCTCCTCCCTCTTTTCTTCTTTATCCTTATTTTCCTCCTCCTCCTTTTCCACGCTTATCTTCTCCTCCTCCTCCTCCTCCTCTTTATCCTCTTCTGTGCTTTCATATCCCTCCTATTTCTCATTCTCTTCCTCCTTCTCCTCTTTCTCCTCCTCCACCACCTTATCTTCTCTTCCTCCTCCTCATCCGCTTCCACGCTTTCATAATCACCCCTCCTCCTCCTCCTCCTCCTCCTCTTTCCTCCTCCTCCTTCTGGCACACTCACTCACCTACACAAACACGCCACATGAAAACAGCTGGCCGTGAAGGGAGTGTGGTGGGCGAAACGGAATGAACGGAACCGAATGAAGAGGAAAACGTGCATTGGAAAGTACGTGACGTTGCAAATAGGGGGCGTTCACGTGTTGCCAATTAAGACGAGGCTCAGAATTTCCACACGAAGCATATACAGGAGTGTTCAAGGGGTTCAGATGGTGTGTGTGTGTGTGTTTGTGTGTGTGTGTGTGTCTTGAGTTGTGGGTTTATAAGGGTTTTTTTCGAGGTTTAAAGGTTTTTTGGGGTTTTTTGTGGTGTTTGGTGTGTTTGTGGTGTGTTTTATGTGCTGGTGTGTGGTTTGTGTTGGTGGAGTGAATAATAAGGACAAAAATTTAATAATATACAGGGTCTTGTGACTGTAGAGACGGTGGTAAGATAAAGAAATGATAGAATTGTTGGAGGTTGTCATAGAAAGTAAACAAGAGTAAAGGTTAAGTAATATACAGGGAGGTTGTGATTGTAAAGAGATTAATTAAGTGAGATAGAAACTGTGATAAAAATTAGGGTAGGTTGTGGTTGTAAAGTGAAATTAAATACGGGAACTTTGTGGTAGTAAGGAAATGAAATAAGTAAGATAGAAAATAAGATGAAAATAGGAGGAAGGTTATAATTGTAGAAAATAAGTAAGATGAAAAGGAAAATACAATAAAAATGCGGAAAACAAAATCAGATAAGTCCATTTCATTGAATCAGACAATATTTTTTTCTCTCTCTTTCTCTCAATTCATTCTCTTTCTCTTTCTCCTTCTCCTCCTGCTCCTGCTCCTCCTCCTCCTCCTCCTTTCCTTCCTCCTTTTCTCTTTCTTGGAACTGAGGAGAAAAATATTGTCGGAATTAAAGGGAACAAGTTAACAATGAAGCGAAGAAATGCTGCTATTGAAAGAACATTGCTGAAATTAAGTAAAAAAAAATGAAAAAAAAGAAAAAAATTGAAATTCAAGTCTATGATTTATAAACGAATGAAAAAACAAAACTTGAAAATGTTAAAACTAAGAAGAAACAGACCAGCATACATTTAAAGACCTCCTCGAAATAAACAAACAAACAAACAAACAAACAAACAAACAAATAAATAAATAAATAGTTAGCGCTAGTTAATTGATAAAGGGGACAACAGTTAAAGTGTAAGAGATAGTTAAGGGCCTAATTAAAGGTTTTTAAAGAAGTAGAGAGAGAGAGGAAAGGGTTATTACCGCTAGTTAAAGGGTTTGTTAAAGGAATAATTAGATGGATAGTTTGATAATTAGTTATATAGTTAGGAATACTTAAAGGATAAGTAGATAGAAGGATAGATGGATAAGCAAAGGGTTAAAGATAGCTAGTTAAAATGCTACTGTTAGTTTGAAAGCGTAAGAAATGTAGTAAACACAATGTAAACACACCCACACCCCCAGATACACCCACACCACCCCCTTCCACCCTCCACCACCACCACCACCAATACCTCTGAGAATCAATTACTTTAGCCACGAAACTTGCAATAATAGAACACACACACACACACACACACACAAACACACTCCATTGTTACCTCCCGCCGAGAGAGAGAGAGAGAGAGAGAGAGAGAGCCAGCCAACGACCCTCTCCCAATTTACGAAGGTTAGGTGGAGAGTCAAACAAAAGGAGACCGTAATTGGTGACCGAGACTCTTTAACGAATTGTCTTTATCACCGCGATATTACTAAAGGAAGTGTCGTGCCCCAGATGGGAAGATATCAGGAGGAGGAGGAGGAGGAGGAGGAGGAGAGGCGGTACTTACGGCAACGAGGTACGAAGGAGGGAATGGTTTTGAGGAAATGGAAGGAAGGGAGGGAGGAAGGAAGAGGGAAAAGTGGAGGAAAATATAAGGAGGAGGAGGAGGAAAAGGAAGAGGAGGAATAAAATTGGAGATTCAAAGGAAGGAGGAAGGAATTACTTAGCGGAGGAGGAGGAGGAGGAGGAGGAGGAGGAGGAAAAGGAACACAAAGGAAAAACAAACAGCAGCATACTTGTTGGTCCCTGCGAGGCTGTTTGTGATATGGTAGACTAAAGTGAGAGACGTAGGATAGTAAAGAGAGGAGGAGGAAGAGGAGGAGGAGAAGGACGAGGAGGAGGAGGAGAGGGAGGAGGAGGAGGGGGAGAGGCTTTAAAAGGAGATGAGCAGGAGTATAGAAGCACTTGTTTTCAGGAGGAGGAGGAAGAGGAAGAGGAGGAGGAGGAGGAGAAGGAAGAGGAAGAGGAGGAGGAGGAGGAGGAGGAAGAGATAGTGGAGGAGGGTTATAGTGTGGAAGAAGAGGTGGACAAGAATGGTAAAGGATAGCTGAGAGAGAGAGAGAGAGAGAGAGAGAGAGAGAGAGAGAGAGAGAGAGAGAGAGAGAGAGAGAGAGAGAGAGAGAGAGAGAGAGAGAGAGAGAGAGAGAGTTTATATCCACCCAAAAGTAGTTAGGTTAATGTAGTTTCTTTAATCTTCATCCAACATTCAATTTTGTTCATTTGCTTTTATACATTAAATATTCTTAACCACTTTCAACTTTCATTTTTCCTTTTCGTTTTTTATTACGTTTATCGTCCTTGAGAGAGAGAGAGAGAGAGAGAGAGAGAGAGAGAGAGAGAGAGAGAGAGAGAGTTACCTGAGTGAGTGCCCGCATGCGCGCCTCTAACTTTAAATACCAATGACATTTAAATTCCCTTTTGATAACAGTTCACCATTTTCAAAACACTTACATGCAATTACCAGCTTTCCAAAATTCACATTATTTTTTTTCACATTAAAACGTCACTTCAGAGAGAGAGAGAGAGAGAGAGAGAGAGAGAGAGAGAGAGAGAGAGAGAGAGAGAGAGAGAGAGAGCGGAAAGAGAGAGCGTTCGAAGCAGTGAACCCGATACAACACAAACCCAAGGCAAGAAAAGAAAAATACAATAAAAAAAAACTAGTAAAATAATCCCACAAATACAAGATACAACAGCACTGACGTATTACTGCTGCCTTCCACTGTACTCTTGTTATCTGAAGAAAACGTGTGTATTTGACAATCATCGTACACCGCCACCTACCTCCCTCCGTCCCTGTTGTTTCTAGGTCTCCGCCGCCACCCGCCTCATGTAAATAACACTTACTCAGCTTTACGGGCGATCCAGCGGCGTTTTCCTTAGTCCTCCCTCTTCCTGGATCTCTGAGTAGCCTCCTGGGGGCGACACAACGACACACACCGGGGAAAAACTCGAGAAAACACATATTTTTTGAGGACTTCCGCCGAGCCTCACACTCAGCCGCCGCCTCCCCGCAGCTGCTGACTCGCCCGCCTCGCCTTGTTCGTCTCTCTGCGCATGCGTCACAGCAGCGGGCAACCGGCATTTTTGAATTACGTTGAGTGTAAATTGCACGTAGATTGCTGGCTGTGTGTGTGTGTGTGTGTGTGTGTGTGTGTGTGTGTGTGTGTGTGTGTGTGTGTGTGTGTGTGATATTATGAATGCTGTATATCAAGGTAATGGTGTATGAGTGAGAGAGAGAGAGAGAGAGAGAGAGAGAGAGAGAGAGAGAGAGAGAGAGAGAGAGAGAGAGAGAGAGCTCACATCCATTATGACAGTAGTTTTAAACGGCTTACTTTCAAATACAACGTTAATCTCAGCATGCCCTTGTTAAAATTATACACACAGGTGATTTGTAGTTTTGAATATGACAGAAAATAAAAACCTAACCTAATTTAAACACTATTAGCCATGTCTCAATACTAATTCTCTAAACGCTATTTCTCTCATCACTAGTTCTCTTCCTTTACACTAATTAACTTTTACGAACAGCAATGGAAGCAGGAAGAGGAGGAAGAAGAAAAGATGAGAATAATAAAAGGAGTGAGGGAAAGAAAGATGATGAAAGAAGGAGGAGGAAGAGGAGGAGGAGGAGGAGGAGAAAGATAACGAGGGCTTGACAACAGATTTAAACCACTTAATTATTTTCTCCATTTATTATACAACGTTGAAAAAAATTACTTAATATACAAGTAAAAATAATAATAATATATAATACAAAAAAAAATAAATAAAATTAAAAAAAACTACATACGTGCACAAATTACTAACACACACACACACACACACACACACACACACACACACACACCACCAATTACGGAATCAGAAGAGCCGCGCCTTGTTAACACAACAGGTACAAACATGACCGGCAGGTGTACTCAAGGGTGGGGGGGGCGCAGGAAGGGGAGGGAGGAAGGGAATTAAGAGAGGGGGTAGGTAAGGGAGGGTGGAATGCAGAAAGGGAAGAGAAGGGGAAGGGAGAACCAGGGGAGGGTATGTAGGAAAGGGGGAAAGGGAGGGAAGGGAGGAGAGAAGAGGGAAGGAATAGGGAAGGAGATAACAAAGGGAGAAACGAGAGTGGGAAGGGAGAGAGAAGAAATGATGAAAGGAGATATGAAGGAAGGAGAACAAGGGAGATAACAAGGAGGGAAATTAATAGAGAAGGGAAGAGAGAGGAAGGAGAAAGGGAAGGTGAAGGATAGAAAGCAAGAAATGGAGAGACAAATGGAATGTATGGAGAGAAGAAAGACAATGAATGACGATAAGAAGAATGACAGAAAGAGAAATGAAGGAAAAGAGAGGAGGAAGAAAACAGGCAACAAAATGAAAAGGAATGAAGGAAAGGAAGGAAAAGAAAGAATGGAATGAAGAAGACACAAAGAAGAAGAAAAGGGAGAAAAACAAGCACAAATTTCAGCACTTTAGCAACACGTGACTCAGAAGAAACAAAACAAACAAAAAAAAAAACACACAAATAAAACACCAACCCTCAGAATGACTCGCAGGACCTTCAGAAAACAAAAAACAAAAAAATACACAAATACAATAAAATATACAATCAAAATACAGCGACATGAAATAAAACACACAAGGAAAGTACAATTCATTAAGTACATACAATAAAAAACATTAAAAAGTCCCCATTTTCTAACACACACACACACACACACACACACACACACACACACACACACACAAAGAGTTTAACTGAATCTTAAAACTGATTCATTTCAAACTCCTACACGAAATCATTAATACTTACAATAATAATAATAAAAATAAAAACAAAACGATAATATAAACGAAAAAAAAAATCTCATTAACTTTCATTAATTCATACATACATACGTACATACATACATACGTACATACATACATACATACGTAGTCCCGTACACGATGTAGTAAATACGCACACAATCTAATTATTTCATGTGCACCTTTATTTTAACTTTGAAATAACAGCACCAGCGTGAGAGAGAGAGAGAGAGAGAGAGAGAGAGAGAGAGAGAGAGAGAGAGAGAGAGAGAGAGAGAGAGAGAGAGAGAGAGTCAATATACTCGTAAACAACTATAACAATGACTACAATAAACACACACACACACACACACACACACATAGTATCACTGGTAGATCAAATTTTCATCAGTCTACCTTTAAAAAAAATACACCATAGAAAGCGGACTCGAAACTGAAGAAAACGTGACGTAATTCAGAGTTTTCATTCCATTTCGCTTTTTTTCCTTTAAGATATTTAGTTTTTTTTTTCTTTATTTTCACTTTATTTTCTGTATTTTTCTGTCCTTTTTTTTTTATCTCGTTTTTAGGTTATGTATTTTCGCGTATATTTTATGGGTCAGCAAGGTCAACAAGGTCAGCAAGGTCGGTAAGTCAATAAAGCTCAATTTCTTGACTTTCCATGCTGACTTCAGGCCTTGTGTCACCTCCTCCTGACGCCACTACCACTATCGTCATCATCAGCAATAACAATGGTAATGATAATAATGATAGTAGTAGTAGTAGTAATGATGATAATAATAATGTAAGTTTTCGTAGTAGTAGTAGCAGTAGTAGTAGTAGTAGCAGTAGTAGTAGTAGTAGTTAAGAGATAAAAACGTAAAAAAATAGTAATTCAATCACTACTACTACAACAACAACTACTACTACTACTACTACTACCACCACCACCACCAATAAAAACAAAAAAAATAAACAAACAAACCAAAAAAAAAAACAATAACAAACAACAAACAGCAGATGACAACTCTTACAGCACCAGCAGGAGAGTGAGGAACACACTTAGAGGCGGCGTGAGGGGTGTGAAGGTGACAGGAGAAGGGAGAGGGCGAAGAGAAGCAGCAGCAGTAGCCAGGGCGGGGGACTCAGAGGGGGCGCCGCGCTGTATATGGGGCAGTAGGGGCACTGATAAGACCCACACACTTCACAGATATCAAGCAAAGCAAGGGGCGTCGCGTTTATCATTACCATCTCGAAGTGCTCTGTGGAAGGAAGGAAGAGTGAGAGGGGGGGCAATCAGTAATCCCTCTAAGACAATTTCTACAGGCACCTACAATCTTTAAACTGAATAAAAACTGCAAAATCTTAAGTCTCTAGTCCCCTTCTCTCTTGCGAATGTTTACAAAGACTGCATTCATTAATTCTGGGGTTATTCATTCTTCCGCCTCGCAGTAAAAGGGTTAAGTCACCGTGAAATAGTGTATGATACCTAAGTCTTAGTATGGTAGTCTAAGTCATTGTAATTCTACTTTGGAATCGTCCCTATGTCACGCCGTTATGAAATGCTGCATGCTTAGTCAGGGTGAGTCAGGGGAAGTTCTGTCGGTATTCCACTCTAAGTTAAGGTGAAATACTGCTTAGTCTTCCAGTCAGTGTGTGAGCTTAAGTCCCCTCACTGCTCTACAGACATGGTTCTCCTCTGGCACGATTTTTTGGATAGTTTTCGTATTGTTCTTTTGATACTTTTGTTTATTTGTTTAGCTATTCACTTGTTTATTTCACTGTTTAGTTATTTGTTTACCTTTCTTTTTCTTATTATTATTTATTTACTTATCTACTTTTTTACATATTTATTTATTTAGCTATGCACGTATTTAGCTGTTTAATTATTCATTTATTTCACCTTTTCTTGTCTATCTACTTACCTACCTATCTATTCATCTACTTATTTCTATCTCATCTTTTCTTCTTTTACTTACAAACTTTTGCAGCTTAGAAAAGAAAAAAATAACTTACCCTTTTTCTTACCCACGCATATCTACTCACTACAGAACTTCTAGACAACTAAAGCAATGAAAAAACCCAAGAGAGGTGAGAGGATCGAGTCATACCTGGCGAGAACAGCTCCATCACAGTAGCGGAGCGGATGGCTGTGAGGTTGGCGGCGGGGTACCATCTGCGCACGTCATAGCTGAAGCATTGACTGGAGTGTGAAGGGATCTGAGGGAAGCGAGAAGAAAAGGAAGGTTAGCATTGGTTTGTTTACAGATATGCTCTGCTCTCTTTCCATGACTGTTTTCAAAGGCCATAGAGGTGATTAGCTGGGTTCTCAAGGGTGTTTCTCCTGTTGGTAATGAAGGCATCTTGTTAATCTGCCAGTAGAATCATGAAAACATACTAAAAAACTCGTGTCACTTCAACTGGACCCTTTTTAAATGTAGTGGAGGTGCCGGGAGGAGAAAAAGAAAGAGAAAAAAAAGTAGGAGAAAAGAAGAAAAAACAAGAAGAAAAAACAGGAAAAGAAAAAGAACACCACCACCACCACTACCAACAACAACAACAAACAACAACAACAACAAGAGACTCACATTATCAAACTGCCAAAATATGTGAGTCTTTGTCGTGTGTACATTTTTGAGCTCCGGGAAGTGGCCAGCCATCTTTATTGCCGCCAGCCTCTCCTCCGCGTGGGGCTGCAGGAACATATAGCCAGTAGGGACCTCTACCTCCACCAGGGCGGCGCTGCTCGTGTTCCCCTCCTCAGTCGCCAACCACCTGAGGGAGCGGCAGATGTTACTTGTGCGTTTAAAAATTGAAGATTGTTTTGTTTTGATTTGGTGATTTGTGTTGTTGATTATAGTGATGGTTTTGTTAGTGCTCTTAGTGCTGTTGTTATGACTACTACTACTGTTACTGCTGCTTCTATTACTACTAGTACTGCTGCTACAAAATGGTGACTGGTTAACTGTTAAAAATTATAGACTCGAGGGAAAAACTACTACTACTACTACTACTACTACTACTACTACTGCCACTACTACAGAATGATAAGTTCTTAGCTACCATAAATAACAGACGAGAGAAAACTACCACTACTTCTACCACCACCACCACCACCACCACCACTTACTTAGCACACACAGTAGTAGTGATGATTGACTTATTCCTAAACTGATGGTACTTCTCCCAAACATTCAGCTCAAAATATTTCTTGTGGGGTTGTTCAATGAAGCTAAGCACGTCCACGCCCCACGAAGCCTCTAGCTGCGCGATGGCCTGGCCGGATCCCTTGGCCATCAGGTTCACGTGGCCCCAGACGTTCTCCAGCTGGTTTTTGTGCGGGAGAAAGGTTAAGGCCCTTGAGTTGGTATTTGACGTATTTTTTCTTATCACTAACCACTCATATTTTTTTCTTGTTCGACACCCACTTTTAAACATTACACTATTTAGAAATTGAAAAAAAAAGAAAGAAAAAAAGAAAGAATTTAATCCCCTTTTTTATTTTTAGTGCCGAGAATTG